>NC_081536.1:12489319-12699319 GCF_030273125.1 Centropristis striata
TTATGTTCCTTCTTCAAAACAGCCGCATTTTCTTTTTTCCATTTGCCATTTTGCAACAAACTGCGCTACGACCTCTTACTTTATGACTCAGTCTGTGGGTTTCATCTCAGATCTCTAATTCTCCTGCCTTGTATGAGTGTGTCATTGTATTCAGTCATTTTGTCTTGTTTCCAGAAGCATCAAGGCAGAGCTCGTGCCATGAGGTGATCACTCCATTAACCCGTTTTGTCCGGACGAGTTTCTCCCCATCACCTGTCTCACCTGTAGACATGGGGTTATCTTGGAGGTGGCAGGGCAGCGCCGGAGCGTTCAGGGCCACAGTAGGACTGTTGCTTCTAGGGCTCAGTGTGGCCCAGTCCATCTCTCCACAGTCGTGTCCAGCAGCTGCTGCCCCACAGGCCCTCGTCCAGCCCCACTACCAGGACACAGAAGGGAAGGACAGCAGTGCGGGCTTCATGGCTCCTTTTGTTCAGTCCTTCCTCAACACAGTCCAGCCCAACCCATTTCCCAAAGGTCAGTGTCATCGGTAGTACTCAGAAATCAAACATCCTAAAAGGCTTACTCTGCGGGATTTTCCTAGAATCACAGACAGACTCGTGGAAAATAGTAATCACTCTTAATCATCACTTACGACCCACTGGACGTATGGTGGTGTCTGTATCTGCAGAGATCCTGCCCTCTGCCTGTATTATATGCTTCTTTTCCTTTGGCTGTGCTCACCTTTTACCCACAAGCTAAGAAAATAGAAACGTAGACTCAAGTCACTGTGACTTTGACTTGAGTCAACTGGAGTCACTGTTGTGCTGACTTGCAGCTTGACTTGACAGAAAATAAATGACTTGAGACTCATCTGAAGACTGGCTTAAGACCAGTGGTGGAAGAAGTATTCAGATCCCTTACTTAAGTAAAAGTACTCATACCACACTGTGGAATTACTCCACTACAAATAAAAGTCCTGCATTCAAAACTTACTTCAGTAAAATTATAAATGTACCAGCATTAAAATGTACTTAAAGTATCAAAAGTAAAAGTACTCGTTATGCATCATGGCCCCACCCAGATTGTTACATATAATCCATATATATTATTGGATTATTATTATTTATGCATTTTATTGTTGTCATTTTAACTACTTAATATACTGTTATGCAGTTTAATAAAATTTTAAATTGATCATATTTTTTCATGTTGAATCTCAACCTGAAAAGCAATGAAAGCTGGCAGCTATGTCGTTTTTAAAGACCAGATACTGCAGGTTAGTCAGTGGTATCTCTCCAGTCCTAGAAAAATGGCAAAATGGAAATGTTGCTACATGAAACAAAGCTCTTGCCAAAACAAGAGTGAATCTGGGGTTTGCTGTTACTTCTGTTGAACCGGAGAGGACGGGCCAAGCTTGAATGTTGTGTTCACAAACAGTAAGTGACAGCTCCTGCATAGGAAGCCTTTAATCTCATCATGTTCTGATGTATAGTACCGTGTCCTTTTCTTCTCTATCCCTTTGTTCAGGCGTAAAAGCAACCAGGTGCAATTTAAATTACATTTAAATGCAGTCAGCTCTGTGGCAGACAAAATTTCCCTACTGAAATGTGGAGCATCCATTTTAACCCTCTCACCTCCTCTAAAGCTAACAATGCCAATACAGAAAGAAAAATGACAGAATTGGTTAATCAGTAAGTTAATGGAAATTCTTGCATTTTGCCCGGTCAATCTTTAACCTCTATGTCCTGCTCTGATGGTGTTACGCAGACTTGTGTCTCACCTGTGGTCTTTTGTCTGTCCACCTGATGGGTTGTAACCGCTTCATAAACCCTTCTCTATTACTTCCTGCTCTGTATCGATTTCAAAAAAGAAAACAGAACGACACAAGACATGTTGAACAACCTTTGCACAGTTCAAAGTCATTGTTCTCTTGTTGGATATCGATACTGTCACTGGATTTCACCTCGAAACCTTTCATGTGAATAAGTAAGTCTTTCAACAATTGTTTAAACACAAGGTCAGCCATCACTCTATGATAAGGCGTGACGGCTTGTTGTAAACTACAGTGAGCCATAAAGACTGGGGCCTGGGGTGAGGAACACAGAGGGCCTGATATTAAATTAGAACAACAGGTGAGGAGAAATGCAAAGTAATGAAGTGAAATGCAAATTTCCAGGACATTTATGCAAACCCTTTATAGAACGTGATGGATGTGACACACACACAGGTGGTGAGAAATACACAAATAGCTGGTGTGAAGAGCACCTGAATAACATGTTACCTGCGCCTGAGATTTATGAATAATATCCACAATAACAGGGTTCAATGGGACCATCAGCCAGAGTCTCTGTGTTTTTTTTGTGGGTGTGTGTCTGTCCTGGTTTCCCAGTAACCACAAGATGAAGGTGTCAGATTTCCCCTTTTACAATGCGTGAGATTAAAATGTTTGTATGGCGCGCAGGACACATTGTCCCCACGGCCGGGCTTTTGTACATGAATAACTGGGACAGAGACCGGCAGTGTAGAATAGCAATGAGGTTTTTTGCCTGCTCTCTGTCTCTTCTGATGTGTCTTCCTGTTTGATTTTCTTTTAGATCTGATCCTGAAATTACTGAAACTACAGGATTATAAACAAGTGCAGTCAGATCAAGAACTCCTCAAAGAAGTAAGTGGTTGTACATGAGTTTTATATATTCTACGATGTCAGGAACTTCTATATATGTGGCAGACACACCCTTCTCTGAGCCCCTCAAGCTGGTAATATGAGAATGTTTAAGCAGCCTTGTGTGTGTATTTATCCCAGTCGACTGAAGTTGCTTTCATCCACTCTGATTGTAGACTGTCACCACAGTAATATAAAACTACTGTCTGCTGATGTCTCACTGTGTTTGACGTCACAACAGACCACAAAGACGTGTCACTGTTCTGCCTTTTTGTTTTTTGCATTTTAGTTGTAATACATGTCATTTATCTGTATGTATGTGTGTTCAGGTGCTGGTGTATGAAGTGGGTTTTCTGGTGTGTGTAGCTATTGGCATCGTGTACATCGTTCTGGTGCCCGTAGTTGGTTTCTTCTTGGCGTGCTGTCGCTGCTGTGGCAACTGTGGTGGGAAGATGTACCAGAAGCAGACATCTTCCATAAACTGTCGCAGAAGAACTCTCTACTGGACTACATTTGTCACTACAGTCATTATCCTGTAAGTGTGTGTGTGTGTGTGTGTGTGTGTGTGTGTGCTCTCGTTTTTGAACAGCATAATAATGTGTTATCTGAAATTAGCATCGAATAAAGACAGCTTGAATGTGCATGCCTCACTGCCTGTGTGCCTCTCCTCATGACACAAATTGTGTGTGTGTGTATGTGTGTGTGTGTGTGTGTGTGTGTGTGTGTGTGTGTGTTTGCAGAGCTGGGAACATATGCATGTTCAAAAGTAACGAAGCCGTCAAAGTGTGTGTGGACCAAAGTCAAGTGAAGCTCAACCAAACTATAGATAACATCCGATCCTTCCTCACAGCTGTGCCTCAGGTAAGAGGAAATTTTCCGACCCGACCGATATGACATTTTTTAACACTGATTTTAAAGGGAAATTTAACATTATTATTATTATTATTATTATTATTATTATTATTATTATTATTAATAATAATAATAATAATAATAATAATAATAATAATAATAATAATAATAATGTATTATTTATTAAAATATGAATGTATTAATATGCATTGTTATACTTTCAGCCCAATGAATATAAAACAGCAGCGTATGTTTAGTATCAGTTAATTGCTTACCATTGAAATAAAAAATAAATACAAATATAATTATGTTAACCATTTTAATTAAGAATAGATCAAATATAAATAGCTAAATAATTATCAGTGCTATGTTCAGACAGTATCAGTCCACTGCTTAGTATTTAAATGAAGGATAAATAAACAAAATAAACATCAGTACCATGATTAGTATCGGCCAGTTGTTAACCATTTTAATTAAGAATAAATAAAAATAAATAGCAAAATAAAAATCAGTACACTGTCCAGTCAGTATCAGTCAACTGTTTTATATTTAAATAAAGGACACATAAAAATAAAGTAAATACAAAAATAAACATCAGTGCCATGCTCAATATCAACAAATTGCTCACCATTAAAAAAAGAGTAAAATTTTAGTAAAGTTAAAAAACTTGATTGCACATTGTTTTAATAGAGAGTAAATTCAAATTAAAATAAATAGCAAAATAAACGTCAGTACTATGTTCAGTATCAGTTAATTGCTCATTATTCAAATAAAGAATAAGTACAAATAAAAAACAAAACAAAATTTCTTTATCACCCTGAGCATCATTTTCTGCATTATATGTTCTGTAAAAAAGCACTGATACTGACAGATACTGATTATGTCTGTAATAAACAGATTGATACATTTGTCAGGCTCTGGTTATGAGTATGGAAATATACCAAGGCCAAAGGTCTGTGACCTTAATGTGGCAGCAATGACTCAGTACTGGTTGATTAATTAGTGTCTGTTCAGGATTAGTCACATCATGTCCTGCTCCCCTGCCATCACAGTCCACAGCTTTTGTGTGACTTGCTAACAGACCACCAGTTCTCCCTGTCAGTCCACTGATTAAGGACCAGCGCTGCACTCAGCAGTGTCAATACACTTATCTCAAGATACAACAGAGTGGGAAAATGTTGGAGGGAGAGGCAGGGTAGAACTCTGTTTGTCCTTCATTTGCAAAAGCTGCTATGTACGATTAGCCTATGTGATCATTCTTGATATACTGTATGCTGTTTTTCAACCCATATCTTATGTGCACACTGTGACATAGTTGTTTCCCTCTGCTTATCTCCAGCAAGTGAATCATGTGGTTAATGAGAGCTTCACAACTGTGGAGGAGGTTTCCAGAAACCTAGATGGTGAGAACAGGGAACTAATAATGTACAAATATAGGAACTACTTTTGTTCACTCTAACGGCTGTGATACAATGTCTGATTAACCCCTTCATACCTGTCTGTCTGCACAAATTAGCCATTGGACCACAGCTGGGAGCAGAGGTCAAGGAGCGATTCAGAGGAACTCTAGATCCAGCGCTGAACTCAGTCAGACTACTGGACCAAGGTATGGTGTCGCTGCATGCTCTGTCCTGTTTCAGTCTGAGCATGTGAGTGCATGTGTGCATATTTGACAGGAGATCAGTAATCAAGTAGGCACGGTCCTACTTATGAGTGCACTGTGTATTTCACTTCCTAACCCTGACAATGAAAAGCTTTAATAAGTCTCGAATTAAGACTTTAATGATTTCTTGTTTGTGATCGCCAGTTTTTATCAGTAAATGCATGATAAAAAAGAAGAAATATTAATAATCATACCAGTGATCATGCTGCCCATGGATGGGTTACTGCACAGGCCTACGAGGCACAGCCACTAGCGGTCAGAGGGCTCCAAACCAGGGTCTCTGTCTGTGATGGATAGAAAAAGCAGGAATGTCCTGATCACATTTGTTTTGCTCATAATCCCTAACCTGATGCTGCCAGATGGTTTGCTCAACAGAACCATCTGAGAAGCTGTAATTGGAAACCGTTTGGGCAGACACTTTCAAAAAATACCTGGCAGGTGATTGGATGAACCATCACTGTCACACACCGTCTGTGCTGGGAGGAAGAAATACTCTCCAGTTCTGATACAACTGCTGTTTGAGCATCTATGCTAAACCTCTTAAGGAGCCTCTCCAGTCTGTTTATAATGGCTACTGTGACCTCACAAAACACGTTTTTGGCCATAACTCAAGAATTCAGACCCTAATCATGACAAAAAACATTCACACAAACATCTTATAGGATAAAATGATGATGTGATGACATTCTATATCCAGAGGGTCAAAGGTCAGCTTTACTGCAACATCATAATGTTCTGAAAAAAACACTTTTCTGGTCATTATTCAATGCCAAAACTCAGGAACAGAAGGGCAGATTTAGTTAGATACTGCACTGAGTTTTCAGCTTAAAACTGTGCTGATTGTATAGATCTTCCATGATACCAGTTTGAAGATGTGTGTGACGCATCCAACAACATCCATTGTCAACATGCAAGGTCTACTGTCATGGCAACATATGAGTCTGGACAGTCATAGATATAAACTGCAGCTTGGCTGGTTGATGTAGGGAAATAACCAAGAGGCGGTTATTCTGGTGTAATCATGCTTCTTTGTAACAGATAGCCACAGAAAGGTGTTGGGTTTTGTAACTGAGCGTGAATGATCGCAGTGTAACATTGTCTACATAATTATGCCTTGATGAATGAAGAGCTGTTCAATAATTTACCAACTTGACACAGAACAGACATAGCAGAGAAATAAGGAAAATATTTCAATTAATAACTAAAAGCAGCTGGATGATATATCCCTTGATAATCAATTTTCGGAAATTTCAGCTTTTAATTGTTTTGAATGTGTGTGTGTTTTTTTTATATGTGAGCAGAGACTGTAAACGCCAATCTTCAGCTGAACACCCTGAATTCATCTTTGGCCCAGCTGCAGTCCAGCACAGACCGCCTTCAGGCCAACGTCACTAATGTTAGAAATCAAATCAATCAGACTTTATCCAAGCCAAACTGCATCGGCTGTAACATCCTGCAGCCCGAGCTACAGAACTTAAAACTGGATACCTCCATCGATGTAAGTACTCACTCTGTAGTACACATTAGGCATTACCTTGTATTTCTGTAGTTAGGTTTGACTGCTCACATTACAAACTTCCTGAAATACAGACAAAGAATCATCACTGTTACTGTGTCTGACAAAACTCCGTCATGAAGCAACAGGAAGAACCATTTGGGCAATCATGCTACTAGCTACCTCTGACGCAGGCTGAGACAGTGTGACACACTATAATAGATTTTCATTTTTGGCTCTGTCTGAACAGCTGATTTGTCCTCCTCCCATCTGTTCTTCTCTATTCCTCCTACACTCCTAACTCTGACACATACCCACTCATCTCCTCTCCTCTCCTCTCCTCTCCGCTCCGCTCCTCTCCTCTCCTCTCCTCTCCTCTCCTCTCCTCTCCTCTTTAAGGAAATACATATAATCTCCACCATGACAACAATAATAAGACATTGACAAAAAGCAGAGACACCATTCATTATTCTTTATTATCAGCCCACTTCATTGTGTTCCTTTGGTTCTTTAAGGGAGTCTATGAAAACAAACGTGAATGCTTGTTTTGTTGAAGTCTGCTGCCCCCTTCTGTTACTTTAAAGTATAGCATGTTATTGCATGTGATTAGTGGTCACAATGGCTACATGTTTATGTCTCTTTTTTTCTCCTCAGACTTCCAGCTTAAATGAATTCCAGTCTGCTTTGGATGAAATCAAGAAAACAAATCTCAAATCCCAAATTAAGAAGGTCAGTGAGTTCTGATAAACAAAGAATATGCTTATAATTATAATCAATCTTGGTAATGTAATGCCTGCCCTGGTGACAAACATGAGTCAGATAGAGGGAGGAGTGTGAACAAGTTTTAACTAATCATAATGTAATAATTGTCTAGCGACATGCCCAGAGGTTAAGCTAATGTGTGTAAACAGAGTAAAATCAGAGTAAAACCACTGGCTAATTATAACTGTTTTATCATAGAAAAGAGATTGTGATATTTTGAAAATGTATGCACTGCCTTTCAGGTGGAAGACTATTTTCACAGCATCCCTCAGAGAATCACCAATGAAACCAAGGATGTAGTTCAAAGTGAGTTAGCTCATTTATTGTCTCAAACTTTAGGCCTTCACTTTCCTTACAAATATTTGTTTCTTTTTAACGCATTTAGTTTAATAACATCCATATTAAAGATGTATATTGTGTGTTTTTTTAAGGCAGCAAGCAGATGTTGGATAACATCAAAACACAGATCTCCCAGGTTACCAATAACATCCCTTTATCTGCTCTGAACAACGTATTTGAGACCCTAAACCAGGCGCAGAGACAAATCGACATGGCCACATCAGAGGTCGAGAGAGCCGAGAATATTAGGTAAAAAGCCTGATGTGCAAACACATTTTATCAACTAAAAAAGAAGCAAAAATCAGTCATTATGGTGTGTTTACTTCTCCAGATGGGCAGTGTGTGTGGCTCTGAGCTGCGTGGTGCTCCTGGTGGTGGTGTGTAGCCTCCTGGGTCTGGTCCTGGGCCCGCTGGGTCTCTCACCCAAATCAAACCCCACAGAACGCTCCTCCACGGCAGATTGTGGAGGAACCTTTCTCATGATGTGAGGGCTGCGTTGTAGTGGTAGTTTTTATTTTTAGCCACAAACAGTTTCACCTCTTTCCTGCTTGTTTGACCATTGACCTGTTTGTGGTTACAGGAGTGCAGGTTTCAGCTTCCTCTTTTCCTGGCTCTTCATGATAGCAGTGCTGGTGCTGTTCCTGCTGGGCGGGAATGTTTACACTCTAGTCTGTCGGCCCTGGAGCAACGGACGACTGCTAGAGGTAGTCATAAAAAGATCCGCCTGCACACACGAACAGAATGCTTCAGGAATGAATTCTAAAACTCAGAAATGTGTTAACATTTTTGCACTTCTAGTTTCCTCGATTTTCACATTTTGTTCTACAACAGTCTATCTTAAAAAATCCCCTTAGCTTTTTGTTGAGGGAACCAGTGCAATGCTTACTTCTGTGTTGGCCTATAAAAATATGTCATCCCTGCAGCGGTCTATATCTGCATGCATCAGAAAAACAAAGACACTACAGACGCTGTGTGCGATATCTTTGTGTTGACATTATTGACTCGTTTCTCCACAGTTCATTGATACTCCAGGTTTAATTCCAGGGTTGGATATTGGTTCAACTCTGGGATTGAAAAACAACATCAGTATCTCTGCTATCTATAGGTATGTGCTACCACTCCGCCTCTCACACAGGAACAAATGCATAAACATGTGTTCATGCGTACGCACAAGCTTGTCTTCATATAGTCTAGTTTTATTTGCTCTCTTGTGACATCAGTTACAAATCTGTCATCACAGAAGGGTTTTCCCCCCATTTTTTGAGCCCAATAATGATTTTAGAGGGGGAAATTATGTAGCGGCCGATATCTTAAATTTTGAGCTGAAATGAAAATGTGGAGTGTGTACCATTTTGCATTGATATGACTATGCATGCAGTGGTACTTCTCTTTTAATTTTTTTTTTATAGTTCTTATTTTATATAGTATATTTTAGTATAGTATAGTATAGTATAGTATAGTATAATATTTTAATGTAGTACTTTTATTTCAAACATAAAAAATGAACATACAAACATACAACAGTACAAAGAGAAAGATAATAATAGTAATAGTTATAATCATCATCATCATCATCATCCTAATAATCCTAATAATAACAATAGTAATAAGCCCTGTAATAGTTTGGCGACCTGTCCAGGGTGTACCCTGCCTCTCGCCCAATGTCAGCTGGGATTGGCTCCAGCCCCCCGTGACCCGAATGCGGATAAGCGGATAAGGATAATGAATGAATAATGAATAGTAATAATAATAATAATAATAATGATTAAAAAATAAAGAAAATAAAGAAAAACAGCAACAACAAAAAAATTATGAAAAAAGGAAAAAAACTGCTAGAAAATAAATTAAAAAAAAAAAAAATTATTATGATCATTGAAAGATAAGGCTGATTTCTTAAAGAAATGTCTCTATTAAAGAATATTCAACTGCACATATTCAACTATATATACGAATACCAATAGATACCAATATGCCTTTGAGAGGCCAATATCAGCCAATAATATCAGTCGACCAATAAATTGGCCAGGCTCTAGTAAAAGTAAATAGATTCATTAATTAATATTACTTGTAGAATTTTACCTTCAATTTTGACTTGATTTGACTGAATGTTTACAGTGACTGTGAGAAAAACCAGCCTCTGTGGACTACGCTCCACTTGAATGAGCTCGTAAACCTTGACGACCTGCTCAATGTGTCTAAAGTGAGTTTCCCGACTGTCCTTTTTACCTGTTCAAAATCAAATGATGTTAAAACCTACAGGAACTTATTAACCACATGTTGAAATGTGTCTGTTGGTCACTCACAGTACACGCAGCAGATCCAGCAGCACTTTGAAGATACAGACATCACTCTGTCCAGCGTCACTCTCCTGAGCCCTGAAGTTAAAAACCAACTCAGCAGCTTCCCCAGCAAGGCTTCAAGTATTGACACCACTGCCTTCATACAGCAGGTGGGCATTATTCATGGGCTTCTGATCCGTCTGCCTATGCTATTTCCAAGTATTCATATTCTAATTTTTTGCTGCATTTTTTGTCCAGTTAAACAAAAATATTTTATACGCTGTCCCTTTGTTTCTAACTGTTATTCTTTCCATTTCTATGATTTCCTGCATTTTGACCGTCTACAGTTTTAGACAATGTAGTAACGCTTTATATTAAGGTCCTTGTAATAACCATTAATTAACAAGTAATAAGGCCCTTGTAAGTCCTTACAAGATGCTTATTAACATTATTGTGTGTTTATAAGCTTATATAAGTGTTAATAATGGCATTACAAACACCCATGACCCACCCATTATCTCTTTGCCATGCCTTTATTAATCTTATTTTGTTTGCTTATTGATATTAAAATATACTTTATTGCTCAT
Source organism: Centropristis striata (assembly GCF_030273125.1). Taxonomy (NCBI): domain Eukaryota; kingdom Metazoa; phylum Chordata; class Actinopteri; order Perciformes; family Serranidae; genus Centropristis; species Centropristis striata. Next base: position 12,499,938 of record NC_081536.1, read on the forward strand.
CTATTATAAGTTAACTATAAGTTAACTATGCTTTTTGCAACTACCGGATCTAAAGCGAGAACAATGCCTTATTACTTGTTAATTAATGGTTATTAAGGACCTTATTATAAAGCTTTATCGTTTCTATTAATAGCTTTGGTGGTGATTTCCCCAAAATAATATCTTCAAAGCTAAATGTTTTTTTCATATGGAAAATAGCCATGATACCCGCTATAACTGATTCTAAAACAAGACAGTAAAAGAGAATGTGCAAACGGTTTACATTTGTTTAATCACATTTTATGTATCAAAACATAGACTTGTTGCAAAAAAATCACTTTAGCTGAAAATCTGTAAAATCTGCACACATCTTCACACAGCTATGAAACTTCACAAGTGAGGTCAGGAAGAAGTCGGCCATACATGAAATTGATCTCATGACTCTCAGGTCCTGTCGTCTTTGTGAAAGTGGTGCTGTTTCAACCATGTCCGGTCTCTCCTATCTTTGTGTAGATTGTCTTTCATTGCATGTGTCCACATGTGATTGTGATCCAGTGGTTCTTTTCTGTCTCTGTATTAGATGAACAGCATTTCCAGCATCAACCTGAATACAACAGCAGAAAAACTTGATATTCTTGCTAACACACAGGTAAGCCCTACTGACATTTTACACTTTACTCTTCTTTTCTGCACAACACGTCACATGATTCCTAAATGAATGACATTTTTTCTAGTACTTGTGTTCTTTTTACCAACCAACAATTTGCTTGCTTTTAGCCAAACAGTGATATTCAAAAAGAGCTCCAAAATGGGGCCCGAGACCTGAGGCAGATCCAGGCCGACATAGAAACAACCATCATCCCACAACTGGTGAGTATCCCCATCCTGTATCTTTCCTAATGTCTTCATTCTGGTCTTTTTTCCCCCCATGTTGGCCATCCATCTGAATTTAAACATTGACATCTCCTGCTTTTGCCCGCAGAAAAACCTGAACTCGACCATCAAGAGCCTTGGATCTATCGTAGAAAAAATCAATGTGAGTGCACCGACTAACACCTGAAACTGCCAAGAATAAAGGTCACCCTCCTCTCTGTGGTTCTGTAGCCAATTCTCTCCTCTGTGCCTCTTTCAGGGAACAGTGGGGGAGGTGCTGAGCAACGTGGGAGCAGCACAAGACTTCCTCAACACAAATACGACACAGATCGTCAAGACCGTGAGTAGAGCCACGAGTCACATGAGTTAGAGGGAAAAGTGCTCCATGTGGTCTGTTAATGCCTGTGGTCGGTCAGTCATTTACCCAGAGGGGTCGGAGGGGAGGTGTGCTGCTTGAAACAATGTGCTTATTGGTTCCACATCTAAATGTGCAAGAATTATATTTTGTGCCCAATCATAATTTCTCTTCAGTTGTAGTTATGCAAACTTTTTAGGAACTAGGTAGGTAGTTCCTAAAAAGTTTCTTTTGAAAAATGTAGCAGATGTACTGATGGTTCCTGGACAACAAATTGGGTAATGTAAAGGTTATTTATACAGTCTATGGTTGCTGGTAGGATAACAACAAATTACTGAACATATTACACCAATAGTTAGGTGTCTGAATTGGCTTCCAGTGTTAGAATAAAGTTTAAAATACAAATACAGCTCCGAATGTCCTCTACAACATTTTTAAAATACATATTTAATTACTTCTGAGAATTCCTGTAACTTGTATTTTTATGGACAGAAAAAAAGATGCCGATTTTAACAATACACTTTTAGAGCTTGTATTCATCAAATTGAAATACTTAAATACATTACTTAATATGTAAAAAAAATTTCAAATAGGCTTATTTTTCCCCCAAAGTTTTATCAGTAGATAAAATGTTCTGCTGTTATGTTGCAATGAAGTCATTATGGACTATCATATCGTATTTCCTTTGTGTTCCTCTGAACTGCAGTGTTAGGGGAAACACAAAGAAGAATACTTTTTTAATTAGGTTGTAGTTGGTACCTGTCAAATAACTACATTTACAGCAGAAATATACATGTTTACAGCCTGGTACAAAAAAATAAAATTCCGCGATCATGACAGCTGTACAGTGGGGGTTCATTTTTATGAAACTCATCTGGGTAAATTATTTTAGGGCTTAATGTAATGCTTTATTAAGGGCATGGCTGCTTTGCTTGACAAGCGAGTGCTATCACATGTGGCATGTTTAAGAAACCTGGCTTCATTGGACTACCTCAGCTCTACCTCTTTACCCATTTTCTGGCACAGAGAAGCAGAGAAGCTCAGATTACAACCCACACACACACACACACACACACACACACACACACACACACACACACACACACAGGGAGCACACAGGGTTTTATTATCTGGTCAGGGGGCCATTACTCCATTATATCATACATACACCTTTAAGTAATTGTTTTATGGTTTCAGTCATTTCATGATTTGTTGACAGCAAGAGAAATATAGAATATCAAGAGACTTATCCTTTCATGTTTGAATGCATTATGTTAAGTACTCTATGCATGAAATGTGCTGTATAAATAACCTAATAACCTTGCCTTGCCTAATCACTGCACTTATTTACGGGTCACTTCAGAGGATTTACCCAGAATTCCACATGCTGAGATGGCCAGACTTTCTACTGATTCCTCATGACCTCCCACTGTAAAGCAGAGAGAAAATGTGTGGAATTCACTCTCTCTCTCTCATGATCCTAGGAGAGCAGAAAGTTTATGGACTGTCAGCTGAGTTACTTCATTATGTATGCCGACTGGGCCAACATCACGGTAACGTTTAAGACTTTTTAACATACTGTGCACACACTCAAAGCATAGCAAGTATATGTGTGATGTTTGTACTATAAGTGATCTGTGTATTCTCCTCAGATCACACAGCAGGTGGGCCGCTGTGGGCCGGTGGCAGAAGCTGTGGACTCTGTTGAGTTTATTGTCTGCTCACACATGGTGGAGTCTCTGGTGAGGATCAGATGTTGTTAGCTCCACCTACAGCTGCACATCATAATCACTAATTGATTTCTTTGTGACTCTGAGGCCTGGAGAGTAGAGACAAGATTGATACATTTTTATCACTCCCCTTTTAATCAGCGCTGCATTATATTAACTCACCATCTGTCTCTCTTTAGAACGCGTTCTGGTTCAGTCTCGGCTGGTGCTTGATCTTCTTCATCCCCAGCATCATCTTCGTTATCAAACTAGCCAAATACTACAGGAGGATGAAATATTCTGATGTCTATGAGTAAGCAGCACAAACAAAAGAACGACAGATCTATTTACACACACAAAATCATATGTTGTGCAAAAATCACATGACTGATTCATTTGGCCGTGCTGGCCTGCCTTTGACCACTATTAATCTCTCTTTTTCCAGCGACCATATACCTATGAACCACATCCCACGGCCCCAGATGAAATTCAGCTGAGACGATGGCACATGTGTGTAACAGCTTTAAAAGACTGCAGGCACGACTCCACAAAATAAGGACACATGGTGCACTCCTGCACAGATGTGCCACATTATCGCTCTGAAAAATCTCAAACTGAAAAAATAGTGAAGTTGTCTACTTTACATTTATTATAATTTCTACCATAAAGGGGAGAACCACGGTCTTACAATTCATATCAAACATCACACACAGCATTTTTTAAATGATCTCAGGGGGACACAGGGACATAAGAGATTCTGCAGGGACTTTTTCATCACTTTAAATAAAAATTTCAATGAGATTTATTGTAGTAAATACATGTTTTGTATGTTTTTAATGTATGAACTGAGATGCTGCTGGATTCTAAGAATATTATGCTTCATATTTCAAATTATAAAGCAGATTTTTGTTGGGAGTTCATCACATTTACACTGATTAATATACTGTGCCAACAGGCTTTTTATATTGTGCCAGCCTCTGTCTGTTCACTGACATGCTTCGGCAACTTAATTACAATGGGAAACACTTTTTAATTAAATTCTTAATTACATTTGCACTAATATTGAAAATCAACGCACATGTTTTTTTGTATGAATCATGAAATGATTACACTTTTTGTGTGACTGGTACAATTGATGTCACTGCCGTTCTACAATGCAAGTTTTTTGTTACCGTTTTGCTTGCAAATATGTTTTTGTACATTTCCACTGATGTGATTTGTGATTCCATAATGATGATTTTTGTACTTCTTTGTACTTGATAGTAGATTGTTTTATCTTTTTCTGTTACACAGCACTTTACATGTTCTCTTTTCACATTATGATCAAAAGTTTGTAAACAATTCTACCAGCTGTTGCGAAAACTACTGTAAGTAAAGAATTGCCACTGAAATGCACCGAGTCTGCTGTGCATTTTTCTACCTTTTAGCTGTAACATGAGTGGAATCTCACAGATCAGTCAGTCTGTTTTCCATGCAAACCATGAAAGTGTTTTTCACAGTGCACATTTGTAGCCCAGCACAACCTTTGTATCATACATACGCCTTCATCACTCTGCAACAATTTATAAAAAACAGTTGAACAGACTCTACTATGGCAACACATAAAGCCTGTGTGATGGTAGAGATAGTGTGTCTTTGTGAACATGATACTGTCATGCATCACAATTATCTGTGCAGTTTCCCTCTCATGTGACCCTTTGTAGATTAATTAACATGTGAGATGTGGGCATTTGAGAAAACTGGATGAAAACTAAGATGTGAAGATGTGACTTATTTGCAGAGTGATGCTTCACTGTGTTGATTCGATAATGGTCAAATAATAACAGACAGGACTTTTTAAGCGCATGATGTTCTATAGCAGGTTGTCACAGTGTGCTGGTGATTGCACAAAGCAACAGCAAACATGTTTTCCTTGAATGGAGCTTTCATCAACAATGCAAATCAATTTTTGAGATTCCATTTACAGACTTTTCTGTTTGGCTTTTGCAGTGACCCAAACTGGTAGTTTGCGTAAACAATGTATTCAATGCTTCAGCCAGTCAGCATACAAATTAAATCACAAATTTAATATAAGGCTGATGATCCATAGGCTCATTTATAGTGCAGTGGTGGGAGACAAAACAGCAGCAGTGTGGTTATTAAATCAATTCAGTGCATTAGCATTAAGTAATAAGAAGTTTCACCACCCTCAAGTATTTTGAAGCTTCAGTGTTGCTTTTCTGTAGGCAGTTCTGACTTGTGTTAAATATAAATTAACTCATGCCCAAGAGCTCCATTAATATAAATTATGAAAATGTGATTAAATGCTGCTATCCTTCCACTGATGCATTCATTGCAGCTCTTTAGTATATATATTCAGGTGTTCAGAGACCAGCAGATGATGGAGGGACAGGCGAGGCCCATGGGCAGAGCCAGGGCCAGGGGTGGCCCTGGCCCCCCCGGAAATCTGATTAGCCTCACTAACAAAGTCAGAAGGTGACAGGTAGTTAGTTATTATTATCATGGAAGAATTACTGAGCAGGTATACTGGGTACGGACTCAAGGGTCCTGGACCAGAACTTCTGTATGAAGAAGTTTATCAAACAACCACAAAAAGACTTAAACAACTTAAAAGATTAGAAAAACAACTTAAAATAGAAGCAAAACAGCTTTAAAAATAATCAAAACAACTACAAAGAGAAGTAACACAGATACAAAGAGTCAAAACATCTTAAAAGAGAAGCAAAACAACTTTAAAAATAATCAAAACTACTACAAAGTGAGGCAAACAACTTAAAAGAGAAGCAAAATAAATTAAAATAGAAGCAAAACAGCTTTTAAAAAGAATCAAAACAGCTACAAAGAGACACAAACCAGTTACAAAGAGACACAAAGAGATGAAAAACTACTACAAAGACAAAAAGTGATCACAAATATATGCAAAATAGACTATGAAACAAATGTTTACCAGCTATGATGGGCTCTCCCCTTTTTAATACTGCCCCAACTCAGTCCCTCAATCCAAACATTGCTAGACCCACCCTTGTCAAGGCCAGCCGGCGTCTATTTGGATTTATCATTGTTTACAGGATGGCATCTATAATTAGAACAAGTCAATCGATGGCATTACAGCACCAGCATGACTCAAAACCTTGTAATACGAGAGGCGGGATATAGAGAAACTCAATCTGAACAAAGAAATGTGTGGCACAAAGTGAAAGAGAAAGAAAGAGGGAGGAAAACAGAGAGATTGGCTGAGGTATCAGGTTATGGCTGTTTCTGCAGCCCTCTGCTGTTTTGAAGACACAGCCTCTTATTACCCTCTGAAGATAATGGACTGATGACCCTCTTCTTTCCACCTCTACACTTATTCCACTCCTGTGATCATATACCTTAACATGCCCATGTGGAACCTGCCTATTTGCTGTGAGAACACACATGCACTCTGTGTCCTGCCTCAGCTTTTGTTGCTCTCAGTTAGTAAAGAGAAGCTTAATGAGTAATGACTGAACATTCCTGTTATGGGCCCTGACCGTGGAAACGTTTGAGTGCATTTATAAACTCAAATCCTTCCACTAGATCACATACACACACGAGACTGTAGCTGTAAGTGGATTTATCCATGGCAGGGACATGGTGAAACTCAGAAATGGGGGCAGTGGATCATGTGAATGTGTGTGTATAAGACATAGCTTTAGACTGTTTTTAGCTGAATTAGCTGTATAACTGAATAAATACACAGAAGAAGAGTGTATCTGCCTTGACATGTTAGTTGTTTGAGATTGTGTGATCTGTCAGCTCAGCTTGTTGTTGTGCATTAGTGTGAATGTAATGTGTTGCTAGAGCTGAACAAACCAGAACTACACCTATCTGAGGAAACAGGAAGGTAGAAATAACGTGTTTAGGAAGCACTATTAAAAGAAGCTGGTTGACAGACACATGTACTGTTTATTTGACTGTCTGTCCAGGCCCATACATCAGAAAGGTATGTAATAGGTACATTATATAATGTAATCTTAAACAACAAATTAACAATTATCTGACACTACAGATGAATAGGGTTACCTTTTAACTTGAGATCACCATGAAACTTATCCATAATTACTAACATTCTGACAATTAGTTTTTGTAGTAGAAGTTTTCTTAAAATTGTATATTTAAATATGCAGATGCTGCAATAAGTGCTAATTTGCATACATTTCCCAGAACATAAATCTGAACGAGGAAATGTCAGGATTAAAATCCTTGTTTCGTTTAGTTGACAAATTAAAGTCAAATGTTTTTGCAGAGGTCATAACTAAAAAAAAAATCATAAAATAGTCATTAAAAAACCCCATTATCACCATAAAATGTTGTAAATCTGGCTATGAGAGATATATTTCCAAACTGCTCTGTAAAAACCTTCAGAATATAGATATTATAGAGGAATTAAACTTTGGTGTATGCCAAGTGTCCTCAAGAATATGAGAAAATAAACTCAATTTGAGAAAATGGCCTTTAAAGATATGTATTGTAACACTGTGACACTTAAGGTATATAGGGGGATAAACTAATATATATCTCTATGAAACCACCCCAGATTACATTCTGAAATTCTATGTTTAGGTATGCAAATAAGGCATTATCTAATGCAACATTTCTGTGAATTTAGATAACGTAAAACCAAAACGTAAATGTGTATTTTGAATGTTTTATTTCCACTAGTGTGAAAGAAAACATGTTATGATTACCTGTACTGATGGCCTTTTGAAGCTTTTAAAAGCTATCAGACTGCAATTAAAGCCTTTGTCCCACAAACACTGAATATTACAAGCTTCACATTTGTAAGAACAAGTGACTTGACATGTAAAACTTAGGACAAAAAACCCCCAGAAGTTTTATCTTCAGTTTAATAGCATACAGCATCCGTTCATAAATACTTGTATACATCCTCTATTTTTTTTCAAATAATGCTTAAAGGACAGCATCGCCAAAAGTAAACAAAATAAGAAAGTAGATGACAGGCAAGTTCCAGGAAGAGTGAATACTGGAAGCGAAGTTTCAGGCAAATTAATATTTAACATCAGAGCAGTCATAACACTGAGTCTGCAGTCTGGGGACGCCAGGGAGTTCCCAGTGACTCTCAGATGGGCTGAGACATGTCAGTGAGACTGTTTACGTGCACAGAGCTTCAAATGACAATGTTCAGACCAGAGTAAGAAATCAACAAGTTTTAAATTTAAAATAAAAGATCATAAAAAAGAATGTCACTGTTGAGGCCTCAGGCTGTTACTCTCTGATCTACCAGCAGCCTTTTCTCCAGACTATAGAGACACAGGAATGTGACACTACCCTGTAAATGAAGAGCAGCGCTGTGAAAGGCACTCTGGCAGCATTTTGGAGTCTGATTGTCACTCAGCACTTTTAGAGACGTCACAAGAAATTCTCTGTCAGTAACTCACCCATGCAGGGCTAAGGCTTGTTATTTAAGTCGCCTTCCAAAGATTGTCACAAAATAAATACCTTTTTGTTTCGGAGGGCTCCAAAAAAACACTTTCCTTGATTAGAACAAGCAATACAGACTGCTCAAATATTAACAAAGGCATCAATAGGCACTTAAATATATTTTTGTTTACAGCACTTAATCAGAAAACATTCATGTTACAAACAATACTGACTGGGGTGATATAAAAGTGCAATCAGTTCCAGAGCATGAGGAAAACGAACTACCTCCACTACCAAGAAGACAGAGGAGCTAACATCTTTAATAACATTATATCCCCTCTGGGTCCATGCAGGACGACTTACATGACCTTATACAAGCAGCAGGGCGCCAATGTGAGTCACAGTGTGCATAACCCACACTCGATTCCTAACAGAATTACCTCCAAAATTGAATTTAACGTCGAACTGTGAGTCACTTTACTGAGTATTATGTCTGGAATGTCCTGTGAGGGAGCAGAGAGAATAAGATGGAGTCTGAACAGACAAATGGAGGACAGGAATGGAAAAATGGAAGCAAAATTCGGACATGCAGACGGTTTTGGTTTAGAGATTACACGTCTGGTTGACCCAACTGAAACCAGGTTAATGTTTAAGCACTTATGATATGTAAAGTACTAACTAGAAGAAGGAACCTTGGACCCCCCCTTCCCCCTGCCCTCCTCTTCTAAACCATACCACTCTTAAAACAAACATTCAAACACAAAGGCCAGTTTGTCTCAGTAGATTAGCCACTGCATGAACACACTTTGACATATACAGCTGAAAGGCAGCTACACTTAGCAGGAATCAGCCACTTTAAAATGCAAAGACAAAGAATATTCTACACACAGATTTGATAACCCCCCCAAAATTGTAGTCAGCGGCTTTGTTTTTGACTAAGCCGATAAACACTACACTGTGTTAACACAATAGATTATAATTTATTCAGGGATGCACGATATATATATCCTGCAGATAAATTATTGACAGACAATACAGAGCCAAATTGCTTTCACTGACTTCTGAAGCGGCATACTCTGATACAGTGGGTGGTGGTAAAGTTTTGTTTGCAATCCTCCAATAAACACGTACTGAATATACATTGTCATGATTTTACAGTTTATGTCAAGCATTTAATTTGAATTCTTAGGCTAAATTTTCTATAAAAGCCAAAGCATGAGTATGAGGGTTTTTAATGTACTGCACTAGAAAAGATAAATTGACAAAACATTTGAAAAGTTTTTTTTGTTGTGTTAAAAATAGTGATTAGTCAGATTAATCAGTTAGTTCAGAACTATGGAATACTGACTCACCAATCTTTGCCTGTTTAACCCTCAGTTGTGCATAAACTAAAAGTTTTGAACTTCTTTTTAAAAAATACAAAAATGTGAAATGAAATTATCAGTTGAAAAAACTCCATATTGTGCATCCCTATATATTACAATTTATTGATGGCATTCAGATAAAGGCTAAATGCATGTCTATGCAATAACATTCTCTTCCACGTGCAGTTAAGGCTTAAGAGATAAATAACATTGCAGATACAGTATATACACATTAAAATTACCTGCAGTATTTACACTGGTAAGATCTTCAGTAGTCATTTCATAGTTTCTAGTAGTCATACTTCAATCTTTAAAAATAAAAAAAAATACCATCACAGTTAACTGCATTGCACTGATGATTGTGGTAACATACTGATATTATTCTGTTTTTATGCGACTGTCAACACAAGCTGCTTCACAGTTTGGTCCGGTATGTTTTATGAAACAGGTTTTGGTCATGTCTCTGTAAATCAGACTGGGTTAGCAGCAGGTAGTGCCGCCCTGGCTCTGGGGACAGTTGTGTGTGTGGACGACTGCTGTGCAGGTGTTTCTGTGAGAGAAGCCGGGGCAATGTTGTTGCTGAGAGGCGAGTCTGTGCTGACAGTCCTGGGCTGCTCTGCAGGCTGGCGAGGAGGTGCGGGAGGAGGGAATGTTGGCGACTGAAGGATGTCTGCATAGCGCTGACTCGGCTTGGTTTCCCTCTGAAGCACTTTTCTGAGCAGAGGTTTCAGCAGCCCGATGGTCAAGTGGCTGCTGTGGGAGTCTGCGAAGGGAGCAGTGGGTGAGGAGGATGTACTGGACATGGAGAAGGACGAGGATGATTGAGGGGAGTTAGGGGAGGGGAGGTTTTTCAGCACTAAGTTGAGAATAGACGTGACAGTGAGATCCTCGGGGCACAGCGCCCACAGCAGGTCCAGATAGGGGTCCAGGTCTCTGTGCTGAGCCACTTCACACAGCAGAGTAGTGAAAATCTCTTTGTTGAGCAGCGGGCTCTGTTTGCAGAACTTCTGTGCCACCTGGGTGACCCGCTCCCACTGCTGCTGGGCCATGAGGATCCTCAGCGCCTGCAGGATGGCATTAGGCCGGCCACTGACCAGCAGCAGCTCCACCTCCAAGTCCTGGCGCTGGTCTCTGTCTGTGGTCAGGCTGGATAAGACACAGAGGGCTCGTTTGTAGAGAGGCACGTTGTTCTCACCGCTCTCCCCTGCTCTCCCGCCGGAGAAACCCCAGGAGGATGAGGCGAGGCTCAGGCCCAGGCCGGCTGAGCCCTGCTGCTGCATGGCCAGCTCCAGGAACCTGGGCAACCAGCTGGGCTGAAACTGGAAAACTGAGTGGCAGAGGAGCTCAAACACAGGCAGGGCAGCTGGAGAAGTGGAGCTTGTAGATTTACAGTTTGCAATGTGATCACCATTGAGGCCATGATTGTGCTTGGGCCCACCATTTGTGAATGGCAGGCAGGATGGGTTGCTGGCTGTCAGAGAAGGACTGAGGACAGTTTTCCACACATCTGGGGAGGCCCTGCTGGACAGAGAGCCCTCCCCGTTGTAGTGTAGCTGTAGAGCAGCCTGCGTCGCCCTCCACGCCTGGCAGGGGAAGATGCTGAAGATGGAGTTGAGGTACAGCAGAGCCTCTTTATCCAGCTCTGATGCTGACAGCAGCCTGCCTACTTCTTTCTCAATCAGACTCTCACACACTGCCTCCACCTCTTTAATATTCCCCCTCACTAAACTCCCCTTCAACTCCTCCAGAGAGACCAGAGCCTTGAGCTCAGCCTCCAGAGAGCCCATTAACTTATCTTGCCCCTCTGTGCATCCGCCGCCTCCTCCATTCTGGGCCGGCTCTGCTCCTTTCTGCCTCGATCCAGTGCTGAGGTAGTGCCTGAGGATGGAGGCTAAAGAGATGGGAGCCTGGAACCGTCCTCCTTTCTTCAGCGTGTCCACAGTGAGCTGGGTGCTGCTCAGGCTCCTCTGCTGGTAGTATTTACAGGCCTCCTCAAAGACTGACTCTACCAAGAGGGCTCCAGGATGCATACGCTCCACTGCACTGAGACCAGAAGGCTTCCACTTAGAGTTGAAATCTCTGGAGTCCGCCTCCTTGCTCACAACCACAAAAAGTCCAGTTTCTGAGAGCAGGTGAGGTGCACATCTTTCGGCCTGGTTTACATATAACAAACCCTCTTTCTTCAGCGTTATCTTTCCCAGCTCTCTGCCACAGTTCATGTCTATCAGATGCAAGTTTTGCCCTACGAGCAGCGCCAGTGTGTCCTGGTACATGCAGAGGCTTGTGTGAGTTCCACAGTTTACCAAGCAGGTATCTCCCAGTTTGTATACCTGCCGCAGCGTCCCATCTTTCTGCAGAAGACACACCCACCCTGTGCTGAGCAGCAGCAGCAGGCCTCCACAGCCTGTCGGAGAGAAGTCGTAGATCTCAGGTGGTTCAAGAGTTGATAAATACCCTAAACAGTCTGTCACCAACCTCTTCAAGTCAGACTCTTTGGCCGAAAGCCTTTTCAGGGGAGTGTTTTTACATGTGGTGCTGACTGTGAAGAAGTCATGGCGAGGGGACCAGGACAGAAAGAATTTGGAGATGCTCAACAGTGGTTTTGCTTTCAAGTCAGGCAGAAGGTGTACATATTCACCTGAGCTGACCACGGTGAATCTAGGATTGTTATGGAGGGCGATTTTCACTCCCCCCAGGCTGACAGCCCCCTCTTCCACCTCAAAGTCACGTCTGCAAACACAGTATCTCAGCTTATTCCGTGTGGAGCTGAGGGCAGGGGTGCTCTCTGAGGCCGGCCTCTCCTCACACCAGATGATAAGATTGGGACAGGCACAAACAGACACCACTCTTGCGCGAGGACTGTTGCATAAATCTGATGTTTGCAGGAGATGCCAGCCAACTTTGCACTCCTGGAATTTCCAAAACTCAGCTTTTCCATTCTCATAAACCACTGCCACAGCTGCTGTGTCCTTGCTGCTGTTGCTGCTGCTGTGATGGTCCAAATACAAAATATCCACAATCGGCTCGGTTCGTGTCAACCGCAAATCCAGGTTCTTCTGGTTCTGGGCCAGCTGGGGTCTTTCATACTTGTCAAAAGTCACAAGACCAACCTTAGGCTTGCGGAGGATGACATGAACGTGATGTCCATCTGGGCTCAGGCGAACATTTGACAGGCTGTTTTTGAGCTCGTTGTTGGTCAGTTTAAAGAGCTCAGTCAGCTCTTTACCGCCACTATAGTCCCCGAAATCTGACAGTTGCTCCAACACCAACCGCGCCATAGCTCCTTGTTTCCAGCTTGCAGTTAACTCGCCACAACGTAACAACTAGCCTGCTAGCTTGTGTGGCTCATAAATGTGACCTCCGGAGAGACTAACCGAGCGGCACCCCGTTAGGTCCTGTGTGAGAAAGAGAGAGGAGTGAGAGGCTTCATCCCGAAGTTAACGTCCGTGCGGAGGGATACATCCTCCGACAGCCTTCGGTAACCCCGGTAACCCCATGTCGACACACGACAACGGAGCTCAACTGTTAGCTGACACTAACCGCTGGAAAAAGTTTTAAGCCCGAATCGAGAAAGGCACTTTAGTCATTCCGATGCTATGCTAGCACTCCCCTGACATCACGGGATTGTTAATTTCCGGATACCGACGACGTTTTACATAAAAGGAGGAGCCGACATGGAGGCCGACAAAGATTGTGAAGAGGCGGAAGAGAAGAGCAACTGCAGCAGCACGTTAGTCAGCTGTTTGGTCCTGCTGGTGAGATTGTAGAGTTGGATATCCTCACATCTTTGCGGTGGAAATAGAAATTGTAACTATAGATTTAGATAGATAAATTCTCTATCTAAATCAAATCAAAGTAGCTTTATTGGCATGGGAAACAGACGTTAACATTGCCAAAGCAAGCATGAAAAAATACAAAATGTACACAAACATGAAATTTGTGGTTGTACAATTCTTAATTTAGCTATATACTGTATATACAGATCAAGCACAAATTAACTTAAAATATCTATCTATCTATCTATCTATCTATCTATCTATCTATCTATCTATCTATCTATCTATCTATCTGTCTATCTGTCTGCCTGCCTGCCTGTCTGTCTGTCTGTCTAAAATATATTAGTATTATACTGATTTACCAATTATATGTGCATACTTTTTCTGCAGGGCCTTTACTTGTAAGGTGCAGTCTCCTGCACAACCAACTACATTGTGAACAGCAACCAGAGCTCCAAACAGATACAGGACACAAGAGGCAACCATCATGGACGCGAACATGGTAATAGTTGAAAGTAAGTTTATCTCCAACCTGATAGAATATTTTTTACATTGTGATATTATAAATTTTACTTCAGTCAAGAATCTGAATACTTCTTCCACCAATGATCACATACACTCATAGAAACATCTGTTGCATATTGAAGTATTTTTAGGTTTAGCTCCTTAGAAATATAACAGTGACAATATTTATACATTTTTGTCTCTTTTCTGCATCACTTTGTTATTGTCTATCTGATTGCTGTGGGTTACTGCATGCTTAGTGGAATCTTGTTCTGCACAACTTTTGCACCAGTATTTACATGTCTTTCTGAAATCATGTTTAATGTAAAAATAGGAATTAGATTTTCAATTAGTTCAGTAAGTGGTGCAATTTTATTTTGGGTTGTAGTAATATGGTGTAACACTTCACTTGTAAAATCATATCTCTATGCAAATGTTTTTTTTTATTTCTAAGTTCCTCACGTTGCTGGCAGACAATTCAATAGAAACAAAGCAAAGCAGACATGCAGGAATGCTTTAAAATCTCAGTAGGTGAGTTTAAAACAATCCCTTGATAAGCACAAATAGGGAACTGGTCTAATTTCCTTGTCTGGGTTGACAGTATACTTTAAGGATATTTTTTAAGCTAACTCATACGTGATGTAACTATGGAAACCAGTTTTGATTCCCAGCCAGAGCTCATCTTAACCAGCTAGATTAATACAACCTGAGAAAATGACGCACCTAAATCAGCTTTGAGATTCAAGCCTTCCTGCTTCACACCACAGATGGTGTGAAGTGATGTTTGAGTCTGAGGTCAGCATGGTGGGCGTATCAGGGGCCAGCTAACAGCATGCAGAGGTAAAGAATTGTTTTGTTTTTGAAGGAAAATCATTTTTATTACAATGGGAGTGAAAGGCTGAATGGTGACTCACAGTGAAAGTGAATTCTCGCTGTGCAGGCCTTATTTTCTAATTTAGCAAACTTTTATAGCAACTTTCTAGTCAGCCCACACGAGACTGACATTTAGATCTTTAGATAAAACAAAGGAATTTGTCATTTGACTGGCAGTGGTACACACCAGCTAGGAATATCCATAAAATACTTTATTTGTTAATGCATATTTACTCTTGGCACCATGTAGATACTAACTTCAAACCAAATCAGATAAGGTGCAATTACATTTAATTTCCTTTATAGAGATTAAAACAAGCACTTAATGTTCTCTTCTCTCTTCAGATATTCCCAGAAAATGACTTTTATGTTATATTTCTCCACAGAAATATTTATATTCATCCACACATGAAGGCTTTTAAGCTCACATATTGCGATTGAATGAGGGCAACAGTGATAAAGTCAAAGACTTTTAGTAATAATATTAAATAAATTAGCAGACAACTTGTGATTCCAATAACATAATCAAATCATGGAGTGAGTTCCGCCTCATAATTATCTTTGGTACAAGCCCTTTGTTTGCACATCTTGGTTGCATGTTTTCCTTATACATTTTCGCAAAATGTATATTTTAAAAACTTTATACCTTTTTAAAATATTCTCACTTAAATTTAGAGTTGAGTCTTAGAAATCTTGCTGGTGTCTGTCATGTTTGTAAGTTCGCCTCACATCCAGGAGGAGGCAGTATTGATCTTCGCTCACTGCATGTGGGTTTCTCGGACCAATGGAAATGAGTGAAAATATGTATATAAGTGCTCACAAGGGTAAAGTTAAATATGAATTTTTGTTGTTCTTCGTCACTTATTATTTTCTGTGTGATGCTGAGAGCACAGATGAATTAAATTATGCTCGAAAGCACCACAGACAACTCTCACGGCCCTTTTCAATGAAAATCACATGGCTATATTCACCCAGCATCACAAGGCTGCTGTCTTTGTGTCTCTCACACACCACAGTTAACTTAACTTGTCCATTAAATCTCATGACTTTTATTGTTCCTGGTTTATCTTACTGCTTCTGGAAAGTTCAGGCTGTCCACTAAAATCTACAGCTGGCTGTCGGGTCCACTGAGAGACTAAATGCCTTGAGTATTTTTTTGACATTTTTACCAGCCACGTTGTGAGTCTGACTGTGTGTGGCAAAATGTGGTCCTGCAGACACATTTATATATTATAGAAACTATCACAGAAGTGGTTTTGAGCACTTTGCCAGCTGTTTATATGTCTGTCTATCTGTGGACACATTTTATCCATGTGATTGATACAAAAGGGGCTGTAAGCAACTGGGTCAGAAGGAGGTAAATGGCCATTGGCTTACCAAATTTACACCCCTGCCTAATATCTAATAATAATAATCTATATTTTCCCAATCTTACACGTTGTTTACACAGTTTGTTTTGTGGCCATAATTACGTATAGTATACAGCGTACGCTGTACCCTGGTGTTAACGCAAGGAAATGGATCTCTTTACAGATGGATAGAAACAAGAGTGGCCTCCCCTAAAAAATGATATAATAGGGTGAGAGGCCCCATGTGGCATCCTCTGAGTGTGTCCCTTCCTCCTCCTCTCCTGGGTCTGGTTTCTCTGTCTGCAGGTGTCTTCCATTATATTATTTTGGATTAGAGTATTTAGGCCACTGCCTGTGGACTCCTTTTTTTGCCATGGCTCTCAGAGCCAGGTCATGACAAGAGCCTTTGTACAGAAAGCAAAATATGATACAGATGTAAGTTGTAGGCGGTCTTCCACCGCCCTCTTGCTGACTTAGTAGTAATGATTGACAGTGATGCAGAGTTTAAATGGTGGATGTCACTCAGTGCGGGAGGGACAAACAAATGGTGGACTTTCACCAGGAGAATGGCTTTTGTGTCTTGTGTGAAAACAAAAGTAAATGACTTTATACGTAACTTCCGTGGCTCATGTCACCCTCTTAACTACTTCACTTCCAGCCTTTACGTACATTTATTTACTTTTTAAACTGTTTTAAAATGTCTTACCAGGACGTTTTCTTTGCCCTAATCCTAGGTCAGTGGTTTTGTAACATAAATTCATAGAAACGGCAACCTTTTTTACAATCATGAACCGTACTTGTATGTATAATTACTTGATTGCTATTTTAAGAACGCTCCACTCCGTACCGCAAACCTGAAAATGCTCATATGGGTCATTTTGACAAACGCTCATGTGCTGTTATTGGTGGGATTGATAAACGGTTTATTCTGTTGTTTAGGTTGCAGATCTTGTTTATAGAAACGCTT
Organism: Centropristis striata; assembly: GCF_030273125.1. Taxonomy (NCBI): domain Eukaryota; kingdom Metazoa; phylum Chordata; class Actinopteri; order Perciformes; family Serranidae; genus Centropristis; species Centropristis striata. The sequence goes on from NC_081536.1 coordinate 12,517,090, forward strand.
CTCCATATATTATGGCAAAATAGTATTTAAGTTAAAAATGTGTTAAACTAGCAGAACTAGTTTTTTTTTTAGTTTAAATTCAGTTACCTAATTTGACTATCCCCATAGTCAAGGAACTGAATTGAATGAAATAGCTTGTTAGCTTATTTTCTAATTCTACAGGAAGTTAATATAAAAGGCTGTGCAGCATATAGTGCTCAGGGTCTTTCTGCAATCTGTTGCAAAAGTTAAAAGTTTTCAGCATACTAAAGGGACATTCTGGACTGTAAAAAAGGAAATCGAGGATCATGGAGCTTCCCATAGGAATGAATAGACTTACGATTGACACACATACATACACTATGTGAGAATGAGGCAAAAATATTCAAAGTAATTATTTTCTGGTCATATATGCGGCATATTTGGTCTCTTCTTCAGATTAATTTGTTCTTTATCTACTTTTCTTTCACTGTCTAAAAGTAGGAGGTCATTGCCTTGGGAAAAAGCAAGGAAAAGTGTGAAATTTGATTCCTTTAAACTTTGTCTGACCTAACTAGCTGAACAGTCACATGGATCAGTTTCCTTGAGATTTCTCTCTTAGAGCTGAGCACTGCTTTTCTTGCTTTCCGCTCTCATATATTTATATATGCTGTCTGTATTATTGCGCCAGAAAACACTTTAAGCGAGGCAGGTCGCCCATATTGGTGCGCGTGTGTGTCTGTGTATTTATGTCCTATTATGTCTCTGTGTCATTGCTGATAAAGTATATGGATGCAGTATGTTATTCAAACAGTAGATTTAAGCCCAGCCGCCTCCAGACAGGCTTGCCTTGGACAGAAAACACCCTCTATTAGAGAGTGTGTTTAGTCTGCTGTGCCTCGAGACAGGAAGATAAAGTGCTTGTCTAGAGACTAAAGGGGGTTGGAAGCAGGGGAGATTTTCTTTTTGAGTTATATGGTTTTGAAAAGAAAAACCAATGGCTGCAAAATGTTGCTGCTCGGGGTAAAGATGGGTAGGCTGTCAGCTTCACATCCCTCAAGATGGAATTATTTTAATTTGAGCACTATTTAGAAGAAAGAAACATGACTGAGTGTGTATGTGTGAGAAAAGAAAGACGTTTCTCAGTCTGTTTCGGGTTTGAGTGAGATGCCACTTCACTGTTTGAAAGTTGCAGCTGCCTGTCAGTCTACTGTCTCCTGTGAGAGCAGGCAGATATTACTGTCAGTTTGCTCTCGCTGTTGTAAAGCTGTCGCGTGTGCAGTCGCTCTCTCCCCATATCTCCCTCTGCTTCTGTAAGTCACTTCACTGGAGCATTTTGTCTTGAGCTTCAAGGGTCTTTTATTGACTTTCTTCTGTGCTGACAGTATACAGTACAGTACAGCATTGTGGGAGGTGAAGTCATCCATCTTTTTTTCCCTCTCTCACACAAATATTCTATACTGCAACAGGGAGAAGAAAGAATAAGAGGCTCAGACCTGAAGTGGAGGAATGGAGGAAGGTTGATTTAAATAAGAACATTGCTGACATTCTGGCATTGTTTTCAAACCTATTGCAGTTACATTTTCAGATTATTAATATGTTGTGATGTTGTGAAAACTATGGAGAGGGAAGTGAGAAAAAACAATTTCGGTGATTCCTTTTCTAAGTTTGATCTAAAGTGTTTTCTCTCCTGTGTTTGTGACATCAGAGCAGATGAAAAACGATTTTGCCAGGTTAATCCTTTTAAGTTCTTTAAAAATATTTTCATTTGTGGGAAATAAAGACTTGCCAGGATCATTGTTTTTTAAACTCATCTGCAAAAAAGGTGGAAAAGAGATGTTTTGAGTATTTATTTTTTAGTCAGGGCAAGCTTTCTAAGTATTTGTTAGGGCTGGGAGATATAGCCAAAATATCCAATCCTGATATAGGTAATTTCAGAACTTTATAATGATGTACATCACGTTATAGTATGTTTACGTAACAACGTCTTTTTTATACGCTTTACATGTTAACAAAACAGCACCTCTATAGTTTGCTCCAGCTTTGCATGCAAGGTTCAGAATGTAAAGCGGCATCCAAAGACATTTTCATATAGTTTTCATAAAGTCATATCATCTAGACTTAGTGTTTTTTGTCACTTTTTAGAGTTAATGGAAATCTTCAAACTCACCTGGAAGAAGACAGGAATACCTTTAGTCCTACTAAGATCATGGAGCAGTGGTGCACTTCATCCCCTTGTGGCCATTTTTTTTTTCTGCCTTTCAACTTTTTTTTTACCTGTTTCCACATAAGACAAAACTTTTTATCCTGGCAAACTTTACCTGCTCCTGTTTCACGGATGGAAAAAATGAGAAAAAGAAGGATTGTCATTGAAAATTTGTTCTTCATCTGTTCTGAACTCCTAAAACAATTTAAATCATGCTGAGCAAATAGTCGAAGATTCTTTTTTAAACTTGCCTCTTAAGACTTCTGTAGAGCAACAGACGAAGAACAGTAGTTACCAAAAAACTCTTAAAATAAAGTAAACAATCTGAAAATGTATTAACACCTACTCTCCAGAAATGACTTTCTCCCCAAAGCTTCATTTCCAGCACTGATGGACTCCTTTCAAGCTGTAACTAATTTTCAGCAAGATTATGCTCTAACATCCGAGTACATATATCAGCAGCGTCTCCAGAATATTGACTGCTTAATGTATTTGTACAAGCACATGGAGTGGCACTTCATGATAGACTGTTGGTCCCAGAGTACAGGGAGGAGAGATGATGCGGAGAGAGGGAAGCTTAGCGCTTCATTAGGAAGACAAACAGACTTGGAGATAAATGAGCCATTACTGACTATATCTTCAGCTGAAATGACTGAACAATAACAAGCTGGATGAGACGTTAACAGCCATTTTGGAAATGTTATGGGGTGATGATTTTGGCGTAATGAAGAAAGTTGACAGGATGGGACATAAAAAGTTGTAATGAGCATATAGCAGAATTAGTGAAATCCTTGAAATGAAACTTGTGATGTTCTTCAAAATGAGAGGTCACAGCAGTTCGGAAATGTCTGCGGCACTGTCACTCAGAACAGATACCCCGCCTCGTGGGCTGATTAGATAACAGGCCATTTACAATTGGCTGTCCCTCTGCATTTAGCACTGGCTCTTATCTCAATGATCCATACCCCGACTCTGAGCATAAATAGCATTAGCTCTCACATCACACTATTAATCGGATTCATGGCCCTTGGCTGATTGCGGGATGTGCTGATGTTTTGGGAGCCCTTTGCTTCCCTCTTATCTCTGCATCTCTCATTCTGCCCTGTCCTCAATAGACACATACTTGGCGAGGTAAGTGCACTACTGTTTGCGGCCACACATCGGCAGTATGTTCATTGGCTTTGATGGTACTCAGGGTTGATCATGTGAGAATAAAAGGTTGTGCCATCACTGTTCTTACACAGAGGTCGCTGACTGAACTGTTTAACCGTATCCACAGGGTTTAGAGTATATATACTCCGCCGTCAAATCCTCCCTCCTTCTGTGATTGTGACAGCTTACCAGCCAATAACACAAATCAATCTCCTTTGTGTGTAATAGCTATGGAAACAGGTGTGAGTCACTGTGCTTTCTGCAGTTTTGAGTCGACAAAATCTCGTCGGAGCGAAAGATCAAAGAACAGCCATAGCTTCCTCCTTTTATTTCCTGTTCATTTCACCTCACTGCATCTTCATTAATCAGCCTGGAATTGTATCAAGGTTTTCCTCCACCTCTGGTATTTATGCTCCCTCATTCTCTTTCAGCCTCAGCTCCCACTTGTCTCTCCTTCTGCTTCCATCTCTCTGTCCCAGGATCAGATATAATTGCTGTTGAGATAAACCCTCGGATGCAATTTCTCCTTTTTTTGTCTCTAGAAACATCCGCCTCGCCTCGGCAACATGCAACAGTCAAACCGGTATCAGTGTAGCCTTTGATCATGCAGAGCGTCCTCTCCCCAGCCGTGGCCTAATTTAACTGGTTCTGTAACCACAAAACCTTGATGCTGTCACTTAAAAGCCCTCCACCTTGGCTGCATTCTGAAGTGAATTTGACAGCATCTCAGAATGATCAGATATATGTGCATGTGCTGAGCATGTTGCTGGTGGTTTGTCTCACTTGCACGAAAAGAAAAGCAATGAAACCCGCGATGAACCTGTGCGTGACCGCAGACAATGAGCTGTGAAATGATAATGTCTTGCCACATCATTGGAACTCGGTGGCATTTGAAATGTCTTTGTGTGCTTTCAGCAATTGCCTTTATGTGCCTCTAATCTTTTATAGGTGGTAATGTTGCTTCAGACAGAGATGCATTAACAACAACATCTGTTTCTCACATGCAGACACGCGCCGTCTCCTTTCTCTATCCCTCCCTCTTTCTTTCTGCTGCTGTCGTTAGCTGAGCGGTATATCCTGCTCTCAGACGTCTGCATATGGCAACGCTTTCTGCCTGATCCAGCGAGCAAACTGGAGACGGCTTATTATAAATACCAACAGTCAGCTTTCAACAGATCAGACTGAACATGTAAATGAAGCAGACATTAAAGCAGGTGGCTACCTGCAAACCCTCCAAGCCTTCCTTCATTAGTTCAAACTTTAGAAGGAACAGTTAGCGGATTCAGTTTTATAAAACCTGGGTCTTTTTTTTTTTCATAGTTTTCACCTGTCCTTCTTATCAGTAATAACATTAAAGCTGAGGTAGAGAGTTTTGGTTTGTTTTCTCAGTATTATATCATATTAAACTGTAAACTATCATATTAAAGGTTTCAGACTGACAAAACAAGACATTTTAATTAAATTAAATGACAATAAAAATAATCATAGGTTGCAGCCCCACTGCAAAGATACGGCAAAAACGGAAGATGGATTGATGATAATAAAAGAAAAAAAGAGTTCAAATTCTGGGTCTTTTTTTTGGCCTTTTCGATAAAACTGCCTACCACAGTTTTAATTGCTGGATCTGATCTGGCAATGCCATAACATTGCTGAAAATTATTATAATTAGACCATAAACATTAGGAGTTATGTTTCAAGTTAAATTTATTTGGAAGAGAAAACAAAGATGAATGTTGTAAACAAGCATCACTCTACTTGACCTTGTTCAAATTTGACATACCGAACTATAAACAAGGAGAAAGGGTAAGATTAAAACTCCTCTTCTGACAGCTAAAAACACAGACAAGTATTGCTGCTGAAGCATTACCAGCCTTCGGTGTGCGGCCCTGTGGATTCCTGTGGATGTTAAAAATAAAATTTCTCCTTTGAGCATTTATCACAACATTTAGAACAACAATTATCTTCCTTCACTCCTCTGACAATGCACGGCATTCTAAAAAGGTAATCACACATTAGCCAACTGTGAATGACAGCCCCCCAATTTTCCCTTTGACCAGCAGGGGTGTGAAAATCTGGAGAAGAGGCAGGGGGCCGCTTCCGGTCCAGTTGCTTATCATCTTGCTAGAAGGATTGTTGTTGTCATTCTGGGCACTTCGTCTGACCGCTCCAACATCTGGTGTCTGCTTCGTTTTAGAATTTGGCTCAGAGAGTGGCATTCACTTGGCCAGTGTGGGCTCAGGGAATAGCTGCAGTGGAGCCGGTGCTGTGTGTTTGTTGAGCTCACATTCATCCCTTAGACCTCACAGGAGGATAGACGAGAGACATAAATAGAGAAAAAAATGTAATTTATCAACAACCTTTTGTCTTTTTGGTGCAATTTTATATTCATATTTCATGACAGGTTCAACATTTCTCAATTCATCTGTAAAAATGTGTTTTCTGTGGCTTTTGTGTGCAGTGTATGTGAGCTGGGGTTGACATTGCAACACTAATTATACTATACAAGACTGGAATTCTGATTAAATATATTTACTAATTGTCCTCGTTGCACATGGGATGCATGCTTTCTATCAAATCGACCCTTTCCAAATTACCCTTTTAATCATCCACATTATGTTTTTAATGGAATGCTCTGCTGTGAGCTGCAATTCAAGGTGTCTGCTTTTTAAAATGGAAGCTGAAAGCACCACTGCAGGAGTTTCACAGTTATGATCACCATTAATGATAAGGGAGTGAAAATGGAAATTGCGGTCATACTTTAGCTCGAGAGAAAAGCCAATTTCGAGGGTCATTTGGACACACCAACTTACACTCACCTTTGGCATCCATACTGCGATCACTCCAATACAATGGCATGAAATATTCACACCATATTACATGAAGATAAATCAGTATTTTCCAGTGATAGGAGATCTGCCAGCTTGCATTATCCTCACTGCAGGTGTGTGCATGCTTGACCAATTTATTTGACCTTAGCTCTCCCACGCATGGATGCTGGAGGGAATAGGAATACCTATGGCTACACCTTGCACATTACAGCCTCATTGAGTCATTCGCTGTGTGGCTGCATCTCATGAGGAAATGGCATTGACACTGTTGGCCTTTGCTTGATAAATTAGGTCCCTGGGTAGGCATCCAACATTACACTGCACATTCATTATGAACTAACCACAGGCCATATGGCAGGGAAAGTACTATATCGCCACACATTAGCTGGGCGATATCAGAAACATTGTGAGCCATAAACTTACCTCCTGGATTTATATCATACACATAGAATAACAGCAGAATTATCATTGCATTGTTCGTTGTTGTTCATTTTGCTGGTGCTATTATGATTTATGACTATTATGATGACAAAACATATTAGCTGTAAGGTGTGTCTGCAGCTCCGGAGATGGATGTCTGTCCCCCCTTGTGTTGAAGTCACCCCTAACTGGACCAGTGCTGCCACTGGCCTCTAACCTGCTGTTGGGCTCATTGAAAGCATGGTGGAATTGGCCAGCTAGCAGCTAGCTAGCTTAATTATTAATTCTGTCATGCATTCATGCTGGTTACAGTAATGGGGTGAAGAAAGTCACTTATCTGGTGATAGCAATGTGCTTTCCTACTATAGATGTATAAAGACGACTGGATGCAGTGTTGGAGGGAGAGCCTCATTCATTCCTATGAAAGTTTTCAGTAGCACATGAAGCCAAAAAGGTTGATTTCTGTGCATGAAATTCCTAGATCTTCTATTGCTCTTCTGCATCTACGGGGCGCATAGAACAAGTGCACTAGAGACCAGCAAATTGGCTATTTCTGGTATAGCACTCTGCTAACTTTAAATATAAAATAATTTAATCATACAGCTCTTCAAGACTTTTAAAACATTATTGGAATGAATGAATCAACTTTTTATAGTAAAAATACTCATTTTGCACGATTGTAATGTTAGAAAAATGTATCAACTGATTTACAAACATCTCTTTCACATTGTAAGTCTATAAGGAAAAGTCTTTTTTAACCCATTGCAGTCCGATCACATGACAAATCACACGGCCACTTTGAAAATTGGCTTAAATAGTACTTTTCCTGGGAACTTGTATTCTACGCTGTGAAAGTGTATGGATGAATAAGTAAATTGTTGGATTCAATGGCAGACTTACCATACTTTGTGCTCCGGTGCTTGAGCAGTTGTCACATCAAAACCTAACCTCATTAAGTCCCTGACTTGGCACCACTCAGTTTATACATAAGTACAGCCCTGACCATTCTATGTTGATTTGAATGGGAATGTTCTTCTACTCTTATTCTGTTTTTGTTTTTTTAAATTAAACTTTACTTCTATCAACAGAACCCAACCATACTAATATTCATATTCACATCATGTGCTGGATGTCTTTGCAGGTTGTTTAGTCTTAATTGGCTTTCGTCATTAAACACTGAAAACTCTAGTGACCTTAGGAATAAAGAGGAATGGGTTCAGGCATGCAGTGGCTAGCAATCAGCCTGCATGCCTCCTAATTGGAAGAAGGTGGAGCTCAGGGGACAGAAGAGATTGGTGGAGAGTTTCACAATGGGTGTAATGATTTCCTGTGGGCAGCAGAGGAGCCAGGAGCAGGTCTGATCAGGTATGGGTCGACTGAGGAGGTAAGAAGGATCAGAGGATGAGGAAAGCAGCTATCTTGAGACTCATTTGTGAAGCAGCTCTGCTCTGAGATAAAGGGACGCCATGGAGTTTTGGACTTGGATCAATGTCTGACTTCTTTCCCCTCCTGTCGGTCTCAGTGTCCATGTGTTTGTCTGCCTCTTTACTAATTTTTACAAACTTTTAGCCTGAGGCTCTTTTGGCAAGAGGGGACTCTCTAACTCTCATTTTTCCTCATTTCCAATTCATACTATCCCTCCCTGGTCGGACTGGGTATTAACCCTAAATACTGTTTTGGTTGTGAAAACTTTAACCAAGTTAGATTCAAGACTCTTAAGACCTTTTTAAATACCACAAAAAATCGAATAGACCTTTTTTTCCACAGCAGACGTTAGCATGTCATTGCAGAAAAGGTGTAAGGTGTAATTAAGAAATGACTGCATTCCCTTAGTTGGGCTGGTTCCTGATCTGCTACAGGCAAATTACATAAAAAAAAAAAAAAAAAAAAAAACATATCATGTGGTCCGTAGTGTAGTGGGTTACACAGGCGCCCCATGTATAGAGGCTACAGTCCTCGCTGCGGTGGAGCTGGGTTCGAATCCGGCCTGAGCTCCCTTTGCCGCATGTCCTCCCCTCTGTCACCCCCTTTCTATCTGTCTCTCGCTTTCAATAAAGCATGTAAAATGCCAAAAAAATAATCTTTAAAAAAAAAAAAAAAAAAAGAAATCATATCAGAGGCGTCCCAGTGGCCTGAGGGTGTGGTGTACTGACTTTATGGTCACAACATCCCTTCCTTCAGGCTGTCCCTCTTCTCTCCCCTCACTTGCTGTCATAAAAAGATAATAAAAGTTTTCAGCCTGGTGTGGCAGATTCGCCACCCTTATATATTTCTTTTCTCTCGAGGTAACCCTACTTTATCCCCTCTCCCTCTTATTTTCTCCTCCTCTTCCCACGCTGCTTTTGTCATGCCCATTAGTCCTCGGCATACAATCGATACCTGAGGCCTACGGCTCTGCCTCCATAAAAGCCATGAAGGAAACGAGGAAGGGCAGGAGAAAATGAAAGTGTAGGACATAGAGAAGACTTGTGGTTTTTCTTAATGTAACTGTTCTTTATGAAGCCCTCTCTTTCTGTCTATCACTGTCACTACTAGTATTGATCAAATTGAAGCGCCAAGATGAGATAAAAGGTTCTGCTAAATGCCTAACTGTCAGTTGTAGATTGCAGGTCCACTTCCATTTCCAACACCTCTCTCCCATCTGTCTTTTAACAGTTTAGTGCATCCTATGAAACTTTTTAGAAACAAGAACATATTGACCAGTGGGACTCAGCAACAGTGCAGGATTAGTAGATTTATAGTTGTGGTTCCTGTTTTATGTCAACAAGGGTTTTGAGAGGGAGGAGAGCAGGTGTCTGAGGTGTAAATTAGACTGTAGATCAGGGAAAGCAGCAGACACCGATGCTGCAGGCCTGATGAATGGATAATGGTGCCTCTGTTCCAAAGAGCCCTTGGCATATGGCAAATAAACCAGCATGCACACATGGAGGGCCAGCAGACAGACAGGTGTGTGCACACACGGACACGGACACACACACACACACACACACACACACACACACAATTTCTGTTTTGAGCCAGGGAGCTACAGATAGGAGCTTCTCAAAGTGAATACAAAACATAGGGGTGGGATGAAAAACCTTAGTTCTGGCACCTGGAATATTATTTTCTTTTAAATAAACCATTAACTGCCACAGAGCTGAGGAGGGAAATTAAACCTTTTACTCATGTGCGTTGCCATTATCGTAAAATATATATACCATTATGTCATCCAAAGCAAGCAAAGATTCAAAAACTTCCCTACTGTTCTCTGTAAGACAGATTGTTTAAATATATCAGTATTCTTGAACTTAGTTACTGCTACAAATATGTTAGATAACAAAAGTAGCTAATTCTAGCAAGGCTATGTGTTTTGTTTACAAGGCTGCCATTGGGAATTTATCGAGAGTGAACTCTCCCAAGTCCTGTTCTGCCCTGTGAAAGACTGAGCTGGCAGGCAGGAGGAGAAAAAAAGAGTTTTACTTGCCTAAAAAATAAGCAACAAACAAAAATATGCAATAAAGTTATGGGGCAAAAGGAGGTAAACTAGACAGAACTTAACTCAGGCCATGGGAACTTTACATAAATTATATACTACATAACTGACCTAAAAAATACAATCTGACCTTACAAACTTCTGACCTACTGGAAAACAGCTTTTGATTGCAGTACTGCCACCTACTGGACTTGTAAACTGAACACAAGGGGGATCATATTTAATGGCTGATCAGACCATTTGCAACCTACTAAAAAACTACAAAATCAACAAAACAGGACAATTAATTATTTGAGAATGCCTTCAAGTAAACATATCTAAAAACAAATGAATCTGTGACTGGACAGAAGTCAACTAGTGTGCGCTACAAACTACTAGAAAAAACAACAGAGGGAACTACAGACGCTAGTGAACTACCAACAATAATAAATAAATACTAGAAAATTTCCTCTGGGGAAATTCTGAAAGGGCCACGGGGGCTACTGCCGGTGTGTGTACACCATGAGATTCTTCAGAGATTTCAAACAGCTAATACTAGTAATGTTATAATGCTATATCATATACAAGGAGCACACCTACAACAAGCATTCTTTTTCAAGTATTTATTTATACTGCAACCTATGCCCTTTAACCTCAAAATGTGTGTGTGTGTGAAGCATGTGTATCTGGAGGAGTGTGCGCGCTTACGCGCGTATGTGTGTGTGCGTGCCTGTGTGTATCTGTAACTGTAATCACATCAAAGGATCAAAGGCAATCAGAACAGAGCAATCAACAAAATTAACTGCCGCCAACTGCCAATGGTCCGGAACAGAGACAGCAGCCAGAGGTGGACAGACTGAAATTTCTGGCCTCGAACAGAAAGCATTTTTGGCAAAACCATAATACCTATCATTGATCCGACTTCACTTTGAGCGTCCTGATTTCTTCCTGAACATCTACATATGTTTTTTGTGACGAAAAATGAAGAAATAGCTTTGTAAGAGCGATCTGAAAAACATATAAATATGCTTTTCTACAGAAATCTTCCTGCGTTTTTAATATGGCTGTCAATGAGGCTGTTGGTGCGTGTTTGTGGCGCATCTGTGCGTCCTATGCCCAAACTATAACTCTGACAGCTTTACCAGACGATTGTGAGGGAGAAGACAAATTTTCCTATGTTTCTATGTATAAATTATTTCTGTAGAGTGGAATTTGCGGCCTGGAGCGCAGTTTTCAAATTTATTTTTTGACAATTTTTTCCCGCAAAAAATTTGTATTCCGTTGAGAAAAGTAATAGCACACTGATCCTGATCAAACCGCACGTTTTGATGTATAATTTATCCTGCAACTCTTCGAGTAGTAGGACTAGTAGCGGGACGAAATTGTGTCTGGAAGAGGAAGAACAAAAAATCCACAGCATAACAGTAGTGCTCGGTGCGATTGCCCCATGGCCCTAATAATGTATGAAACAAAAACTAAGTGCCATCGTTTACCTGCCTGCTGATGTTCAGTATGTGACGTTTGCATGAGGTCAAAAGGTCAACAAACCCATTAAGAAGAAAGATGAAGAAAGATTTGATGTGCAGGAGGGTTTACTCCGCTGTGAGGCAGCAGGGGCCAAACTGTGTGAATGCAGAGCAAACTCACTTTGTTTTGATTTCAAGTTGCTAGACAGCTAAATAAATCATATTGTCAGGAAAACTTTAATGGTTTCATAACGCAAATGTCAGCTGTCATATCTGTCAGACATCATACCTGGTTGGCTATGACGTCTGAGAGTTTGTTGATCTTTTTGACTTTTGTGAGGAGAGTTTGACCATTGGAAAGAAGCACTGTGCAGGCGTAATTAAACACTGTCAACACTATTATTGACAAATCATTTAAGTGATACAGTGATTCGAATGAGACAGCATTGATTACAGTTAATATATGTGCCGATAGTTTCCTCGGACACCACGTTGCTCTCTCCTCTCTGAAGAGGAAAGGTGCAAGAGAAAGTACTCATGTTTGTGCCCCCTCTACACTTAATATCCATCACTTTCTAAATCTCCATCGAGCTGCAACTATGACTCAGCTAGTGTGTTAGATAACTGAAAGATGGCTGGAGAGACAACACGCAGCAGCGCGTGGCTTCTAAAAACAGCTCTGTTATTACATCAATCTGAGACTTTAATCTTTAATCTAACAGACACATTAATCATATCGGTATAAGTCACACACCTCTTCTCATAGAGGTCTTCACTTAATTGAAATAAGTTGGATTATTATTATTTTTTATAATGCAATCATTAACCAGAGCGCGTCCTTTCATGATATGCTGCACTTGATTTGGTTGTATGATGATAAAGTCTTTTCAATAATGCAGCAAATAGGGCCGTAATAAATAATGTCTCCTCCTCCGGTGATTGATGATGTTTATATCCAAGAACGATGACAGCAACAGATGCTGTGATTAAAGCAGACATTGTCTCTCTCACACACACACACACACACACACACACACACACACGATTACAAACACGGAGCACACACACACACACACACACACAGATATGCTTTAACTTTAAACAATGATGTGATGTTTTTATGTGGCCGATGTTCATGTCAGTAATGTGGTGTATGATGTCATGATAAAAATTGATGAAAAGAGAAAGTGACTTACTTACTTTGTTTACATGCACAGTATTTTTAGGATCTCCACTCAGCAGTCAGGGCTAATGTTTAAAGGCACACTATGCAGGAATTGTCGCTTACTGTTACTGTGTAAACACATTGAAACGTGGCTCCTCTTTCTCAGCTCAACAACAAGCTTTTTCACTTCCTCAGTATATTTGGATTTTTTTGCAGCTGCAATGGCCATTTTAAAAAAACAAAAGGAACATAAGCTATAATTGGGAGAAATTATTTTTGCAAGAGTCTATATGTTTGTTGCTGTCTTTCCTTTTACTTGCTTATTTCTGTGCACAATAATTGTAAACGATGCTGGGAGGTACACGAGGGGTCAACAGTCCTTCACCGTATTGGCTTGCCTAAATTATTTCAACTAATGTGAACTGTTAATTGCAACAGTTACTCAAAGCTTGTAATTATTAATGCTCTCAGTTTAAATCTATTATTGTATTACTCAGGCATCTGTGTTAAAGCTGGATATTGTGCTGGGAAATTGCTCAGGAGTGACAAAAATCCTTTTTTCTTGATTTAAATAATTAATGTGATAAGTGGCAACCCGTTGAACAACTGAAGTGTGCAAGATTGCATGAGTACAAAAGTGGAACACTAATCCACACTTTCAGACAAACTTTCCTTTTTCCACTAAATTGCAAATGAACTAATAGAAGCAGCCACAGTACAGGCAATAATGTGCTTATGTTTTATACATACAATTCAAACCGTGAGCTTATTAGGTGAGAGGTTTCACATTGATTGACAGTCCTGCTCGGTTCATGTTACCGCGTGGTATACTGATATGACTAAGAAGCAGACACTCTATCATGCTGGCCTGCCCATAATTCTTTTAAAGCATTTCATGATTCAGCAATCTATAGCTGTGCTGCGGAGATAATGTGATGGCTTTGAGGGGATTTATACAAGTAGGTGTTGCTGTTTCCCCCCCGATGCTGTGGCAGGATTTTCACTGTTGTGTGTTGGGAAGTGTTTGACTGCGAGCTGCCAATGACGCCATTGGCAGAGCGGAGTAAACATGGGCTGCTGTCTAATACCTTGGCATTAGCTGGAGAGACTGGGACTGAAGGATTTGATAGCCCACTAAGCGAATATCTGGGGACATAACAAGTTATTGGCCAGACTGATTTCAAATGCTGTGTGACTAATTGAAGAGGGGTTTTCCAAAACTCACTCAGTCCATGTTTGGTCCCCTGTCATCGGCAGCCAACTGGATTTTATTTCTTCAGTTTAAAAAGAAGAGAAAATGATTGATTTTGATGACATTTATTTTGTCAAAGTTGAAAAACTTATCTTTGGTTGTAAGAGTCTTTACTGAGTCTCAAATACTGTCCTTTCCTCAAAGAAAACCACCCCACAGATGTGACACACAACTCTGTTTTATTGCTGGCATACTTAATGAAATAACAACCAAATTGAAAATGTCTCCTTAAAATCCAACATTTTATTTTATTGATATCTAACACATTCATCTGAATTTCCCTCACTTCTCTCCCTTCCTAGAAATTTGTACTGCCAAGCAGCGTCCATCTTTCCTTTGGAGGGAGAAGAAGCAGTTCTTGGGCCTCTTTTGAAAATTTCCTCCTACAAAAAAACAACAACGCCATGAGTCATTTGTACAAGCAACTTTGTTCTAGCCATATTTGTTTATGTTAGGCAGTGACCTCTAGTGGCCCGGGTAATTACTATGGGAGTAAAGGAGGTAGTCATGTTGTAGTATAAAGAGGGACAAAGTCTGCTTAGGGAGGCAGAAAGTCGGGGTGGACAGATGACTGCTGTTTGTGTCCTTTGAGCAACCAAAAGTCAGCACTGAGTTAAATAAGTACGTCATGTTCTACACCACAGTCGTTACTTTGTCACATTGTTACAAACTGAAGTGAAGATATGTAATGCTCAAACTGGAAAGTTCTAGTTACATCTAGCTAGTTACAGCTAGCTCAAACTAGTTCTAAATTTGACACATTCTGTTATTATTCTTTTTATTTGGGTTTTTGGTTGTACCATTAGATTTTTTTTCACAACCAGCAGAGTTTCCCCCTGCTGGCTATTAAAAGGAATGCAGGTTTAAGGCACTTCTGCTTTGGTTGTTACATTGTGGGGGTTGCTGCTTGGTTTAAAACTGCGACCGCTACATTTAGGCCTGAGAATGCGCATATTTAGAAACCCTGTGGGTTATTTTAGACTCATAGGTAGGATAAACCACCTGTGTTTGTAAGAGTTGGAGGACTTGTTGTTATGAGTGAGTGTAAAGGTAGCACACGTCAAAGGAAAGTGCATTTCCGATTGTTGCTCCCTAACCACTATTCTATACAAGTTATCAGGTATCATGTTATGATCTTTTATGCATGTTTACCCATATGACATCAAGACACTTGTGCCGTTATTTTGTTATTAGGTGCAAATCTACTTGCTTCTAATCATAGCTTCATGACAGCAACAGCAGTACTTTTAATGGTATTTGTATTTACAGTGGAGATGAGACCAGCTGTTTAAACATCAGTAAGAGTCCTGATGCAATTGCAAATGAAAGCATTGACTACTTGTACAGCATATCCATGCCTTTCCATCGAGCTGATGATAAAAATCCACACATGAAATTATGTAATTAAAGAAAAGTAGAAACAGCCGCTGTGAGAGCAAGAATTACTTCATGTTGGATATTTGTTTTAACTCCTTAGAGATCAGTTAAATGAGTGACATTCTATGACAGTATTATGCGTGACTATTAGTCACTAGATGACACTGATAATAAACACTTAATCCTCCATATCATATCACAAATTACATGCATACATCCAAACATATGTTGACAAGCGGTGTTTTTGTAGGATTATATTTTGTGGTGAGCATCTGAATCAGCTGTGCTACTGTCTGAGAGCTTTATAGTGCAAAAACAATCTGGTGGGACGTCATTAGGATAAGTTGGCGTGCAGATGTGGGTGTTTTGAAGTGGCAGAAAATTTGGAGAGATGAGAGAATAAGTTAAATTAAGTCTCATTAATGTATAAAGCACTTTTAACATTGCAGGTTCACCCAAAGTGCTATACAGAGATCAAACACATCATAATTTAGGATATAAGACAAGATGATTAAAGTGTGTGTGTGCGTGTACAGCTGTCTGTGTGTGTGTGTGTGTGTGTGTGTGTGTGTGTACTGTGTATGTGTGCATGTGTGTTTTCATGCGCCAGTAAGAGCACTGGCGGTTTCTGGCTGGTCTGATTCTCTGGCAAGGATGAGAAGTTTTTGTTTAGCAGTGCAGTAAAAAGGTTTGACCACAGAAGAAAAATCATTTCACAGATGGAAAGGAATTTTTTTTAAATAAAATGTTTATTGACCACTGGGGTACGTAATACACACATCACATGAGCTGACAGGATTCATCATTATCAAATTTTAATTAAGGAGAAAATATATAATACAGTCAATATGTCAACATGGCATTGTGTCCAATTCGTGTATGCGTTGTTTACTGTGAGTGTAAAAGCAATCTCAATCCAGAGCGGGAGAGGCGTAGCCTGGGTATACCCATACTGGGACGGCAAGACGATGACGCTTACTACTCGACAGATGGAAGCTTGTAGTTTTGTAGTTTTCTTACAGATCCAACATGGCTGCAGCAGACGCGAAACTCTCTTTCGATCTAGCTGTAGTCTAGACAGTGTTTTAGATAGTTTAGAGCCAAAGTTTATTTTAAAAGAAGAACAACGTTTTACTTTACACTCCTGATTCACCACCAAAAAGGATGTTTTAGCCTTGCTTCCGACAGGATTTGGCAAAAGCCTAATCTACCAACTAGCCCCGCTACCGCTCACTGCTGTAACGCCGGTGATCTCGCTACGAGCTGGGGGACAGCGGAGCCGCCGAGAGATCCGCAGCAGCTTGTCTATTGCCCATAAAATCAATGGATGTGTGTGGCTGAATAACATGAGGGGGAAATAAGGCGTAAAAATAAATAAGCCAGAGTCAGAACATGCTGCAGAAAAACGTTGCAGAAGCAGAATTGAGCATTTTAGTCTCAAAGTAGATATGGGCTAGTCTGGCTATGTAAACATAAATTTCTGTCGCTCTACATACGTCATCTGGTATAACTGATACGATTGGCTAAGAGCTATCCAGGCGCTTTTGATAGACATTCGTAGTGCTTAATAAACGGCTATGGAGGATTGTTAACCACGCCTCCTCTACGGAAAAATGAATTGCTGGTGTCCAGACGATCATCATTTGTGATATAGTCTGGCGTTAGCCAGGCTAGGAGGGGCGGCCAGTACAATGACAATTACTGAATAGAGAGACAGTCACAGAATCCATGAAATAGTCATAGCTGAAAAAATAGGCCATGAATAATAATAAAAATTGTAAAGATTATAACTTTAATGATGATGAGGCAGTATCCTTTGACCAGGTCTTACTGGCTTCATGAAATGTCATGAATTATTTTAAACCTCATCCTGCCAATATAGTTGTAATTTTCACACTCCACAGGAACTGAGCCAAGAATAAACAACTTTTAGAAACGCCATCAGAAACAAATTTTTTATTTATTTCTTCTCACTTTTAATTATACACTTGATGTCATCTGAAGAAAAAAGAAACAAATTATTATTGTTTTAGGAGTTCTTTTCTGTATTGTGTAAAATGAAAATGACACACGAGGAAATCTGTGTCTGCTGCATCTGTGTCTTTCTCCTTCAAAATCACTGTCAGAATACCCCAACCCCCCTGATTGTGTATTGATACTTTGATTTGATCTGTGAAAAACTGTATGATTTTTTTCCTGACAAGCTCTAATCAATACAGAAAAAGAAAACATTGATATGAAATTATTAGGAAGACACTGATTGACAAAGTCATAAAAAATTGGAATGGTAGAATAAAGCACCTGTGAGATATGACAAAAAGTAAGTATCTCAAGTTCACAGATTGAATTTAAAAACAGGATTCACAGAGTAGCCACTTGACCAATACAGCTGTGGATTACTAAAATTGAATTGTATAGCAGAATCTTTGCATATGATGTTACATGTACATGAGTGCGCTCTCCAGATGGAGGACAGGCAACTCAAATCAGGTCCTGAGGCAACAACTTCCAACACTGCACAAATGGCTGTGATTTGTGCTGTTTACAGCTGTTCTGATCGATTCAACTGGGAAAAACAAGGGCAACTTTTGAGTCCTGGATAATAGTAGTACATAAAGTGGAGAAATAAAGAAATAAGAAAAACCTAAATGAAAAGGCGACATATAAGGATCTAAAACCTTTGTGTAAGTCCAGATGAGTATAGTAACGTTAACTAAAGCAGTGCATTAAACACACTGGTGGTCATGTGATTACAATGTGCTATGACAACTTATTTGTGTTTTTAGTCACAACAGACCTAGAAAATAATAACTAAAGTTAGCCACTGTAGCTCGTACCCTGACACCAGCAGTGCAACCATATTTAAGTTAATATATATAACAAAAACACTTTTATTCTCAAGCACATTTACTCACCTGGCCAAAAAGTAGACAGCAGTCGTTCAGTATTACTTTGAGACCAATGTACTAGACCCAGCCTCACAGAAAAATAGTTATAGTCCCCTAGACTCTTGTTTGCTTTCATCTACCTTGACATATTGTAGGAGGCCTGGAGGACGAGGTCATTTGTAATGATGATTGCATCCATACTGGGCAAATGTGTCAAATTGTGGGAAAACTTGCTTTTACTTCATTTTGTATTATTAACATCTGATATGAGTTAAACATTTTCTGGTTTATTCAACCCTTTAGTGACTTTCCTCTATTTCCAATTTGCGATGTACAGTATATCACTTTATCACATTCTGCTCTCCATCTGCTTTCAGAGCTTCATAATAGTGATGTAATTGCAAACAACCTATTGGATGGCATTTATGGTCATCTTCTGACTAAAATCATATTTATTCCACTTTATATTCCTAGAAAACTTCACAGTCCACTGAGGTCATTTTTAAGGACCAGTGGAAGGAGCCAATTAGGAGAGTTGTAGGCAACATTTTGAATATTTTGGCCAATTAAGGAAATATGATTATCCTGTTCTCATATTGTTGTTGTGCAGTTCCTTCATCAGGTAGCTGGATACTAATTTCACAGAATAACCCCCAGTCTCCTCTCTCTCTCTCCCACTTCCTTTCCCGCCTCTGTCTGTCTGTCTGACTCTCCAGGCTGTGAGGGGTTTCATGCACAGGCTTTCGACATGCTCAACCAAGCATTAACACTTCACTTTACATGTCATACACACTACCGCCCACCTAACAAACACACACATGCAAGAACACACACACAATACTGACTCTCCATCCAACTGACAAGCTGTCTGCTGCTCTTCATCCCTAAAAGTACCTGTCAAGTCTACCCCTGCTCACTCTTTCTCTCCAACACACACGCACACACACTCACACTCACACGCACGCACACACACACACACACACACACACACACACACACACACACACACAGCTCCACGCTTTAATGGTGCCAGGATGCAGGGATTCGGTGAGCTAGGGGAACTCTCCCCCAATTATCCCTGAGGATACAAAGATAAGTGTGTGTGTGTGTGTGTGTGTGTGTGTGTGTGTGCGTGCGTGTATGTGTGTGCGTGTGTGTGTGTGTGTGTGTCTGCATGTGTGTGTGTGTGACTGTGACTGTGACCATGTGCATGCTTATGGATGACTTTCTGCCTCTCACTCGGAGATCATTAGAGAACCACTCAGTTGTAACAGATCCCTGTGGAGAGAGGCAGAGAGCTAGTGAGAGGCAAAAGAGGGAATAAGCTTTTCTTCTCTGAAGAAAGACATTTTTTCTGACTTTGTTGGATTCATTGGAAGACAGTTAACCAGTTGAGAAGTTGTAGCTGGTTTGGGGACAAACATGCTATCTTGTAGTGAGATCAACAATAGCTCACATCTGTCATCCTGTACAGAGAGTCCAGCTTTATAAGAAAAGAAAAAACAAACCCTCAGGCCTCCTATACTATCTCTCAATCTGTTTCCTTCCCCCACTGAGCTAAAGAGTAATCCAGGCAGTACATGTGCGTATCTGCCCGTCACAGTGCTGTGATAAGAGGCTGATACTGGGGGAAGCCTGAGGAGATGCTACATTAATAGTGACTCTGATTAACAGAGCAGTGAGGGAGGGTTCGTCTGTTTGTTAGTAATGTTAGGTGGAGGCAGGTGCTGTTCAAAGAAAAGGGTTTACAGATTATATCTACCATATACTGTATATAAAGTGTATCTTATTGTTATCAAGCTGTTCACATCTGCCTCTCTTCATCATCACTGCACTAGACTTAAAGTATAACCACAAAAAGGAGATACATTTACCTAATGATATCCTGCACTCAAAAATATCTTTGTTTTTTTCTCTAACCTCGACAAAACTGACTTGTATCTTTACACAGTTTGCCACTAGTGACGTGCTTTCACTTTTCTCTACTAAAGAAGGTGGTGTTTATGGAAATCTGAGATTAAAACATACACCTGGGAAACTACATTCAGTATATCATAACTTTGAAAGCCAGTAAAGAAACCTGAACACATGTACAAACTACATTTCATTGACTTAGTTAAAATGCTACTTACTGTATATTATATCAGATTATGTTACTGGTAACACCTGTGCTTATTATGATTTCATTTTAAGATTCTGGCCATGATTCTAATCTGTAATAATAAGTAATAATGGCTACTTTTTAAAAAGTCATATCCAGATGCTGTAACTGCGAAAATCTGCTGATACTGCTGATTTCCTTCTCTCAAACAACTAAGATGTTCATAATATTTTTGTACTGTAAATTGTAAACTTGTTAGTTAAGAACAAGTTTACATGATAGTTTGGGTTTATGGATCATATCAGATTATGTTTGTGTTTTTGGCCAGTACTGGACCGATGCCAAACTGAGTATCAGATTGAAACATCCTTAGAATTCACACAAAATATAACAACAATTTAATTGCTGTTCTGGGAACCTCACAACATCACTAAAAAGGTCAAATGGGAAAAGGAAACAATCAGATGATCATGTAGGTGGTAAACAAACCTCAAGGTTAACTTCACATAATAATAAAATGGTAAAATCCTCCCAGGATCGATGGTGAGCTATAATTGAAATATTTTTTTTAATGCACTGTACCTTTAAGAAGCTGTTTTGATAAAATACTCAGCAATCCAAAGTCTTAAAACTGACAGTGTGAAGGCATCTCTCTGATTTCCATCATTAGCTGATAACTGACAGGTGTGTGTAATTTGTTGTGTGCCTGTGAGCACGAGCGTATAAATGTGCTTTTGTTTTACTGTTTCAACGTGGGCTTATGTAAAACATGCATTTATGGGCATGTGTAGGTGGCAAATGACTCTCCAAAAGCTGAAAATAAGTGGACTGATAGATTCGTAAGTCCTGCATGTCTTGTTCTGGGAACACCACGCATCTCCACTGCTGAGAGGCAAAAAGTCAAAGTGGTTGTCTCCGCTGTAGAGGTCTCCCTGTACCTCCATGATGCCTTGTTTGCTTTGCATTTAGGTCCATTCTAACAATCCTCAGAAGAACTGTTTGAGCCAAAATGTGAGAGAAAAGTCATCATCATTACTGCTTCAGTGATAGCCCAGCCTTATGTCCTGCTCTACACAGATAATGTCCTTATGTATTGCATAGTGCAATGATGCACAAGGGGAAGCATGACCGAATGCCCGCTTTCTTTTTCTCATTATGTCACATTCTTTCTCTCATGCAAGCTTCAGTTAAGACTCTCCAAGGTTCAGTTAAGACTTATTAAGGGTTATTTTTCTTCTTTGCTTGACACCAGTGACTTGGGTCACATCCAATCCAGCAGGGAACCTGTCTCCGAATAATGAGGACCTGGTGGCTGGCTTATCATCACATCTGTTCCCATATGACATTAGCTATGCTGTGGTTCAGGCTCATTTTTATTATGCTCAAGGGGCAAAGGGTCTTTTGATGCAAATGGAGAACACACTTAACCAGATGGGGACAGTATTTGCAATGACAGGTACAGTGTTTCGTAATGTTCGGACATCATGGGGCTGTCTTTGTGCGCCCTGCTTGGTAAAAAATTACATTAGTGTCATCGTTTCACCTTGAAAGCTTGTTTACTGTCCAAGTGTTATTGCAGAAGGAGCTATTAGAGCAGCCATTAATTAGTGTCAGTCCGAGTTAGCGTAGGAGGTTCTCATGCAGTCCTTGGCTTGCCTCCCAAAACGAGCACACACATACACACACACAGTTGTGTTGTACACACTACCAAGCACGCCTAATGGATTTTATTATAAGTGTTTTACTGCTGGCATACTTAATGAAATAACAACCGAATCAAAATGTTTCCTTACAGTCCAACATTTTTATTTTATTTATATCTAACACATTCATGTCAAACATTTTCTTCACTTCTCTCCTACTAGAAAAATTTGCCACACAGCGTCCATCTTGGCAGGGAAAGAGGCAGGTTCTTGGTTCGCTTTGGCTGCCAAACTTAATAAAACACAAAGTGCATGACAAATCTTTCTTGCAGGCATAGATTGTAAAAAGAAGTGGATGTACAGTGTTGTCCCCTATTGGTTTGTGGACTATGGTTTTGAATCCACAAGCTTAGCATTTTGAACATCACCACCTTGATTTTTTGGAACCAGAAGTGACCACATTTGAAAAAGAGTGTGGAGTTGTGGAGGAATGAGGTTACAAGGTGCATCTGCAATTTAAAATGAACAGCTGACTCCTTAGAGTATCTTTTAGTACAATTGAATGGTGAATAAGACATTTTTGGGACACGAAGATAATAGAATTAACTTCCACAAACTAAAAACACAACAAAAAAACGGTTAATCTGAAGGTCGCCACGCTATAAAGCCATGCTTTATGGCGTGTTTTACTCTAAACGGCCTCATAATTTACAAAATAATAACAAAAAAACAAAATGCACATCATGCTGTATTAGGAAAGACTTGAAACTAGCGATTGAGTCCATAAACTCATTAGGAAAATGTTTATTGAGTGGATAAATCAAGTGAAAAGTAGTGTCATTTACATATACACTTCTATGCAATCAACCAGTGGAGTCCCCCCTGCTAGCCATTAGAAAGAATGCAGGTTTAAGGTTTTACGCTTTGGCTTTTACTTTTCAGACCCGCTTGGTTGCAGGATACTGATGAGCTGCTTCCTCATAGATTGACAGCTGAGTTGTACCACTTGGCCTCTGTTGACCTCTGTCCATGGTGCTGAAGTCAGGCTGCCCCTTTATGCACACGATATACTTTTCTTTCTTTCATTTCAAAGTAATATTTTGCACCGGTTGTCACATTTAAGATCCTATATTAATCCAATTTCCCAGGGAACTTTGCAGTGTTACAGCAGCAAATGGTACAGTGCATTAACAAGGAGCAACAATAAAACATATTCAATAAAGCAGTAAAAAAAAATCCCAAATATAATTATTAGACAGACTGAACAGTATAAGACATAAGACAGAGGTAATTTTTTGGACTACTGCAGCCCAGGTTTTATTGACATCATACAGGTATATAAAGTTTTATGCCTTTACACTGAAGTGGTCAGAGTTAATATGTCCTTTGCTATTCTACAGGACTACACAAGGAATTAAAATAGCTGCATGCTGAAGCAAACAAGAGAAAAACAATGTGCATATTAATATAACCAAATGTCAGGGAAGTTTATGCAAAGTATGAATACTCTAGTCAACTGTAAATCAAGATTTGCCTTTCATTAGAGGACTTTGAATTATTTAACTCCTGTCTCTCTCCTCCTGATATCTTATCTCTGCGCTGCTTTAGGTTTATATTGCTACTCCGGAGCTGGGCTGCCTTCACTCTGGGCCTGTGATTAAAAAGAGAGTGAGCGCCAGTAGTAACCTTGGAAAATAATTGGGTTATTTTTCAGCGCGTGCCAAAGAAAGTGAATTGTAATAATCTACTTCAACTCACAATTTCCCTCTATTATTTTCACTCACTTTGCAGATTAATCAAAATACAACATACACTCACGCAGAGACGCTGAAACACACACACACGCACACACACACACACACACACACACACACACACACACACACACAGTGACACACATTCACACAATAAAATGCACACAAGGGAGAGAGGACTACATCTTCCAGTAGTAATATGAGCAAAGAGAGAAATAATGGGCCTTCAAAGACTATCCTAAGGACTGAAAGAATTTATATCTTCATAAGAAGCAGAATATTTTTCAAATGAATCCATCCATTCAGCTTCAGTGAGGTGACAAACTGAAACTGTTTCTCCAGTTGGTTTTGGGCATGCCCTGGAAGTTGTTTAGCATGCTGCCCTGAGCTTGCTTACCGGTCTAAAGACCATGTTGTGTTTGTCTCTCGGGCTGCAGCCTGTGCCCTTCAGTTGGCTGCAGTGGACTGGGAGGGGTGAAGCTGCCACTGTGGAGAGCTGGGCGAGCTCCTGGCTGCTATTAGAGTTCAGTGTTCCAGCGAGCAGGCATGGAGAATGGACACAGAATAATGTATGAAGGGGCTCCTGAGCCGCAGGTTAAAGTGCTGCAGACTGTGGCAGAGTGAGAGCGTTGGAGAATGTGTGCGTAGGTTTGGGTGGGCATGATAAATGCACACAGAGTAGATTTGAAATGGCAAAGAATTTTTTATTTTTAAAAGCTGAGTGGGTGGTCCAGCAAGGACTTCTGCATTTTATTTTTTCAATTTCAGGGAGCCTTGTAGATAGCACTGCACACACATGAGATAGATTGAATGTTTTGTGTCTCTGCGTACATTTCTTCTTATCAGTGTATTAGTTTAAATTCTATTTTATTTCAATCTGATGAATGCATTTTCTTTATTTTTTGTGTTGCAACCTTTGAAGAATGTTTTATTACACATTTGCATAGCTGTTTTTCCTTTTCCTTCCTCTCAGTGCGTTATCAGCAACATTCCCCAGTGCTTTCTAATATCCGTTAATCAGCTCCATTATTAAAATGTTTGGGGTAATTATGATCGTAACTTGCTGTAATCAAATCCCTGTAGATGTTTCATGTTCCATGATAAACACTGTTGAGAGGAGACTGTGATATTGTAGTTTTATTCACAGAGAATAAAACCACAGATTTAAAGAATTGGAAGAATGCACACACACACACACACACACACACACACACACACACACACACACAGATACATGAAGAATAATAGGAGAACAGTTGGAGAACCTCAGTACAGAGAGGCACCGTGTGGCACTGCGTTAATGAGTTTGACGAAGCAATAAAAATCAATTACTAGAAAATGATATGCAAATAAACAGTTTCAAAATTCAGTGCACGAGTCCCAGTGTCTTCATGGGAGGAAATTATGGAAATAGCTGCTATATTCAGTACTGACGACCATCAATTGGCCACCTTAAGAAAGGCTTTGAAAGTCTGGCTTTTCAGTGAGAAAGGAATTTTTGGATGTGGATTTTAATGAAATTGTAAAAATGTTTTTGGGAATAATAATTCAAAATGTTCTTGATTCATAACTTGTGTATTTTCTCTAAATTATTTATGTTTTATTTATGAGTATTTCTTCTTATTTACACAAAAAGATAATCACACACAAACACCTTACTCCAAATTTCATCCTGGATAAAAAAACAAAAAACAACGCCACCAAAGGGTCAGGAGAAAGGGAAATGCTTGTCACAACTAAAAATGATAAGCATATATTTACAATCATATTGTACATAATACACATATTTGGTAAAGTTCATTTGCAAAAAATAGATAAAAGCCATTTAAAAAACACAAGCACAATTAGGACTGCAAGCAGTACTGAACGGGCCCTCGCAGTACACGCGTGTCGGGGCATGCTGCCGTCGGGGTGTGTGCGTTACAGGGGCCAGTCTATACCACCCCTATGAATTTCATTGCCTTAAGTGTTATAGTGTGGCCACGTTACCAAATATGAAATTAGACTGCCACCACAGTGCTACCTAGGGGCCGATCAATAAAACCTTAAAGGGTTATCCTCAGGAGGGCATTGACAATAATTGTACCAAGTTTTGTATAATAATGCACAAACTATCCCTTTAATCCTCATACAGTTTCTGAAGGAGGACTCTTAACTGATATGTATAAGTTAGAAGAGGCAGGTTGCAATGGTGAAAAAGTAACTCAAGTACTGGACTTAAAGTACAATTTTGAGGTACTTTTATGTACATTTTATGTAACTTTATACTTCTACTCCACTACATTTTGAGACATATATTGTACCTCTACATTTAGCTGACAGCTTTAGTTACTTTTCAGGTCAAGATTTAAAATGAAAAACATGATACATTTAAAATGATTACCCATTTTTATAAATTAAACCACTTAAAAGTTTATTAGGTAGTTAAAATGAGCGGAGTGGAGTCATTTCACAGTGTAGTATTAGTACTTTTCTTTCTCTTTATTTTATTTTATTTTATTTTTTTTATTTTTTTGTTTTTTTATTATTTTTTATTTTTTTATTATTTTTTATTTTATTTTTAAATTTTAAATTTAAATTTAAATTTAAATTTTTGATATGTGCCTCTTTTGTGTGTGTGTATGAGGACTCTATTTGTACCCAGAGGTAGATTTTGTTTGCAGTATGACGTAAATAACATAGATAAAAAGATAAAAAACATGATAAAATCTTAGGGTTTATCCTCAGGAGGGCATTGACAATAAGTATAACCAAGTTTGGTGTTAATCCGACCAACTGATTTGGAGATATAAAATACTTCAATTTAAAGAGCGCCACCTAGTGTTCATTGGCCAAAATTTTGCACAGAGCCTCAGGGGCTCATTGGGAAGTAGGATCTTGAGTTTCATGTCATTCGGACACACCAATGTGGAGATATGCAACACTTCGTGTTTTGTGTTTAAAATAGCGCCACCTGCAGGAAGTTGTTATTTAATAACTTGAGTATTCTTTGGGTTATCAAAATTATTTTAATAACTTTTTGTTATGAGGGTCCATAGATGCTGTGTGCAAAGTTTGGTGCAAAACGATGAAATTGCCTCGGAGGAGTTCAAAAAAGTATGTTTACGACATTTTGCAAATTTGTGAAAAAAAACTCAAGCCGTGGCCTATATCATGAGCTTCAGCACAACTCAGTGAACGCGTGGATATAAGGTTTTTGAATTTGCGATAAAGTATGTGGGAGTTATTAGACAAAACACACTTTCCTTTATTATAGCGCCACCTAGTGGTGGAAATTCAGGATGACAATAGATTATAAAATTTTTCGCCAGGTGTGACTTATATTTAAAGTTTCATGAGTTTTGGGGTATGTTCAGGCATTCAAAAATGCGATCATTTGGGAAGAAGAAAAAAAAAAATTCGAAATACAATAGGGACCTCGCAGGTTGTTGCCTGCTCAGGCCCTAATAAAAAGAATGATTAAAGAAAATAAATAAATATTATTTTATTATTTTATTAAAACAACCTAGCACAAGTTCACCTTGTTTCCTTGCTTGCACAAAAAGTAATAAAAATATTTAGAAAATAATTAAAACAGATATATTTTTTGCAAATAAACCCTTTATTATACAAATTTAGATGAATGTATTAAACATAAGGAAACACACGTGAGTAAATGTAAAGCAAACATATGAAAATAAATATGCATATATATATATATATGTTTACAGACTGTATACACAAACCGAGTCATTGCCTTTTTAAATAAATTCTTCTGCACAAACAAACAAATAAGAAATCCCTCAAAGCATCACACAGCAGAACATTTTCCAGTAGCTTAACTACAGACTCTAACATGGAATTTCATCCCCGCCCAGCTTGTAAAGCACCTCCCTGTGACATTAAGCCTGTTTGCAAGATCCACAGCGAAACAACAACCTTCTAATGTGCTTGAGGTCCCTCTTCGCACAGCGTTTTATCTTACCGCTAAAAATACTTCTTTCCTACTTTCCAGAGCAGCAGCAGAAAAGTTCCTAGGAGTCAGCAGGAGTCGCCTCTAAGAAACGATTCACAGTGAAGCTTTTACAGGCGAGCATTTTTAGGGAAAGCAAGAGCAGAAATATCTGTTAGTAATCTGTGTTTTTAACCTGCTGGTGAATAGGCTGTTATCTCAGTAATTATGGTCGCCACTCAATCTTTAAAGGAGACACAGCATGCAGACAACACTTAGGGAAGAATGGTCATTTTACCATCAGCCAGATTGATGTAATGATTTTAAAAGTCCTCTTATAATTGCTGGAGAGTTACAGGCATTGTGATTGATTAAGACTTTTATGGCTCAGTAAGTGTGAGTAACATTTTATATGTC
Source organism: Centropristis striata (assembly GCF_030273125.1). Lineage (NCBI taxonomy): Eukaryota > Metazoa > Chordata > Actinopteri > Perciformes > Serranidae > Centropristis > Centropristis striata. Next base: position 12,545,102 of record NC_081536.1, read on the forward strand.
GAGGTAAAGAATTGTTTTATCCCTGCCCAACCCTGCTCCCCCGCCTCTTCTGGGAAATCTTTTTTTCCTGCTTCGATGCTCTGAGAATTGCTTTTAGAGAGGCTTTTAAAATCATAACTGAAAAGCACATTACTTTTAGAATTTGTTCCTAAATTGGCCAATTAGGACCACCTTTTAGCTTCAGATGGCTTCGTGAATGTGGCCCCCGTTCATGATTATTTCATGTGCTCTTATTTGGACTCATGAATTATGCAAGAGATGTCACAAGTAGGAGAGTTTGGCACTGTGAGCAACCTTTGTGTGTGTGTGTAAGAGAGAGTGTGTGGGCTCATGCGAGTGTACCAACTTGCTGAAAGGAGTGAGCGAGATAAGTGAGGGGACAGATTGGAAGCCCTCCACAGTGAAGGGAATATTCTTATAGATATAAGACAGGAAGGAGGGAAGCTAGTATTTAAACCGCAGAGCTCTAAGCCTCGTGGGTAAGTTTCTAAGTCGCAAAAACAAACAAGTGCACAAAAGACACAAAAGGCCATGCATGTGTTGGTGGAGGAAAAAGATGTGTGTATTTAATAATGTAACAGCTCGCCCCTCTTTCCTCTTTTGTGTTTTAGAGATTAGGCAAACTTCCAGAGAGTGCAGTCACGAACCCACACTGTTTTCTGTGGTGCACACGCATGAAGGGAAACGGTGCTACACACACACACACACACACACACACACACACGCACGAACACACACACCTATCTCACTCCCTGAATACATATTTAATGTTTGCATTGTGCTTAGTTGCTTGCAGAGCTTTTAATCAGCCGTACCAGTAATGTAACAGAGGGTGGTAAATTCCAAACATTCTAGATATAAAATGCATATATTGTAAATAATAAAAGAGATAGATAACAAATAATCATAAATCTCATCAAGCTAATATAATTTTTTACAGGAATCAGGAATTAATATATGGACAAAAGAAAAAATCAATGCACTTTGGCAAGCATTACCGATTTGTATATACATAATTTGCTGAGCTTTCAACCACTCACTGTAGTTTCACTGTTACTGTAATAAAGTCACTATTATTTCAGATTTTTCCCCCAAATGTCTAAGTTTCCTTTTATAAGAGGAAGAAGGTATTATGATGTTACAGCCAAGATATTGAAGTTCATTCTGATTTGCTGTTGTAGTTCCCCCTACAAGCCTCTTCTGCCAGTCTGAGAATGGCAAGTTTACTGCAGCCATGGGCTTGTGGGAAATGGTGTTTTTTGTTAAATGCATAGTTTGTGATTTTTGCCACTAGGTGTCCCTGAATCAAAACAATAACTGGAGACGTTGTGAAAGATCGCGGGAGTTGTTGTCTTGATTGTTTAACAACCACACTTTCGATGAAAATCTTTCTGATGTGTATAAAATTTTGTCCATTATGTTGATTTACACTTTATCATTTCATTCTAATGATATAGCAGGTAGTGACTGAAGCAACTCAAATTCAGTCTCCAGGGCCGGGGGTCGGACCCCAGACCTCCCTGACTCCCTGACTCCCTGTGGGATCAGCCAACTTTCCGTTACTGTCCCACTGTGACGGCTGGCGCTGTTATCCATGACCAAAACAATCACAAATAAAATAACTTTTTAACATTTTAATGTTACCATGGATTGGTGGCTGGCATACGCTCCTTGTCATAGTAGCATATCATAAACTGGATTGATAATAAAATATTATGTCAATAAATAAACTCCCTTCTGGATAACTGTGTTGCAAAATGACATGTCATTGATAAAAAATTATGTGTGGCCGAAAAAGTACTGTATTATATATTATATATATTATAAACTGACTGTGAGTTTGTGACAATATTGGATTTAGAGCAACACTTATGTTTCAGATGATACTAAAACGGACCGTTACCTTGAATAAAAGGAAAGATTTCTCTGGGTTTAAACATTGTTGGAAGCATTTTGGATTATGTAAATACAACATTTATCAAAATGTAGTTTTTTGTTTTTATGCATAATGCTGAAATGTTACATATTCTATATTTAAAAACAGCTAAAAATATCAATTGAACTGCATAACAAGCTGGTGAGGGAAATTCTGCTGCATTTTTAATCATGTCCGTTATCACAAACATCAATGTGAATTGGAATGAGTTCCTCATTGATTTGATGCTCTAGCATACATTGGAGGTGCTTTATATATAAGTGAGCATCTATCCAGTCAGCTGACAGTCTATACCACTATCCGTTGCTGGTCAATCTACCGATTAACACGTAAGAGTTGTGGGAGGAAAGCTTTCAGGCTTTCATTGACTCGTCACTCTCCAGGAAAACCTATATCTGCCTTCTGTGGTACATGACATATAAGGTAATTTCCATGTTTCCTGGGGGTAGCAGAGCATAGTATAGCATGGACATACATTAGGGGTCGTGCCAGGGCAGTTTATTTGCCTGTAATGTCTTGCATTCAGTCTTCTTGGCAGACAAAAGGCTACAGAGAGACTGCTTGTATTTATTTCTCTGTGTTGTCTGTCCAGGCCCACTCAGGTTCACATTATTACAACACAGCAACAACAACAACAGCCGCCAGGACACTCCATCTTCTTTATTGCTGCTGCTGTATGATTTTTTTTGCAACTGTGTTTTGGTGATTTTGTAATTTCACTTGAATTTAAGGTTTTAAATGCTCCTTTGTGGATTCAGAAACTTTCAAGGGCCCCCAAACCCATTAAAACTCCATTATATTACAGAAAAACTGCTCTGTCTCCAATGCGAGCACTTTTTCTCAAGTGCTGAAACCTATTCAAGATTTGATGACAGTAACATCATGTAGATAGTAAGCTGCTGTTGTTGTGACAGGGAATGAGAGTGGGATAATATAAAAGTCTCCATATGTTATCCATCTCACAGAATTACCTTCCTCTCTGTGGGTCGAGACCACTAGTAACCTCCATTTATAAAATCTGTGTGATTGAAGATGTGATCACACTGAGATTCCTCTCAACAAAACTGAGTGGACTTCTTATCCTCATATGAAAGAAAATTTCTTTTGGGACAGTGAGCAACAGTGGAACGAACTTGAATAGTTGAGATATCGAGGCGAAGGGGATGCAGCAGAGGAAGGGAGTGCTGGTGTTTGGTGCTTTGGGATTTACCTCAGTAATTAAATGCTGCTAAAGGAAAATTAATCTGCCCTGTGCCCACATTACCCAATGCATCACAGTTGTTGTAGGGGTTGAAATAGCTCTTTGTACATCAACTCCACCAACCCTGGTGTGTTTTATTGTTTAAATATCTTCTTTTTACACTCACCTGAGGTGTTTTTTATCTTTTCTTTTTTAAATAGTTAATGCTCTAAATGGGAGATAGAAACACTTTTCGTGTGTGTTCTGACATAACAAACATTTAACTCATGACTGATCAGCTGTTTCTGCACTGCAGGTCAAGACGAGCTGATATGAAAGAAAAATTGTAAGTTTCCCAATTAAATCCAATTCCTGAAGACTTCTCTCCATTTTCTCTCAAGGGTAACCAAAGTTTACTGATAAGTAACCTCTTTTTTGTTGTTGTCTTTTTCTCTTATGTGCAATATCTACTTCTTCTACTGTTTACTGATGGATTAGCCTTCAGCAATACATTGCACTGCCATCTTCTGACTAAAGTATGTCTATGTAGCTTTGTTTATTTGCTCTAAACCAGTAGATGGGAACGTCCGGAATTAGCATTTTCTTTAATGCAGCATATCAAAATTTCGCTTCAAATTCACTCCCACTTTAATAGTAACACGGCTATTGTTGCCTGATTCTTTTCCTTTGCTCTTCGTTGTCACCCAAAGACTGCAAACTGCCATCAGTGAGTTGTTGAAATGCTCTGAGAAATAAAATACACATCCTTTGTAGCATGCATGTTGCAGCAAAGGTCAATGTCCCCACAGGGAGAAACACACGCTTCATGTATATGATAATTTATTCACTTTGCAGTTTGTCATGTTTTGCTCTCATAGAAGTGCTTTTCAAAGACTTTTTCAAACTGACAGTGTTGAAGATGTGCATAACAGCAGGTGGAGGGAAATGTACCTAGAAGCTATTGTACTGTGAGGCAGCTGCATGCTACACCCTCAGAACACAGCCTTACCTTTCTCCATATTTTTCTTTCTGTGCTGTTGAATCTAAAATCCTGCATCACATTACTTCTCAGATGGTTTGGTGTCATGATTATCTGCTCAGCACGGCTTGCTAATTTTCTCCATTTTGTATTAGTGAAGAGAAAAACAATAGGCTATTTACCATCAGCTACAATAGCTCCAACCCGAGAACAATTGGCTTTTTCCAAATTTAGCTCCAGCCACTTTAATTTAAATGATCCATTCCTATAATGGACAATGTTCGTTAAATAAACGTACGATTTGGTTTCCTTCAGGCAAAGTACTGGTTTTGTCTAAATTTGGCAGTAAAATGTTTAAAAAGCAGTGTAAGGTTTTGGATGAAAAGGTGGTGTAATACAAACTACATGTAAAGGAATCATCCTTCAGCTCTTCTACTCAACAGAACGTCAGTATGTGTAGCACAGGCTGTCTAACCAGGTAGGCGTCGGATGGTTTTTATGACACTTTGTTAAGATCATCTTCATCCTTCTCCTCCTCCTCGACCGGATGCTTATCGATCGTTCAGATCTCCCTTGGAATTAAAATCTTACCAGGAGTCCCTAGTGATCGATCATCTTACACAAGAGCACAGGACTGCTGTGGGTGGACAGATGGGGATTTAGAGTTTATGTTATTGGACCAGTTCACACTTAAATGCGCTCATACACACACACACACACACACACACACACACACACACACACACGATCAGTTTGATAAATGGCTTTGCATTGATCTGTCTGTGGATAAATGTGATGATATCTCACAGTAGGAGGTGGTCAATTATTCCTTGCAGAGATGCTGGCTTCTTATATTGGTCAAACTGTGTATGTGGGGACATTGACAGAGAGCCAAGACAGTAAGGTTTTTTATTGCCTTGGTTCTTTAATTGGACTTGTTCACCACAGTCTGTCAGAATTTTGTGTTTTCATCCCGTCACCTTTGTGTTTTATCACAGAGCAGAAAATAGAACAAAACAAAACTAAAAGCAAATTAAAAGTAAACTACTGCAAACATGTTTTCGCAGAATTCCCAGGGTTAACTGTTTTATCTGAGAGGTTAAATCCCACAGCTTTTTTCCCTAGCTGTTAAAACCAAACTGTTGTGGACCTGTAACCTGTAGCAGCCAACCAAAACAAGGCCAGTTTCGTGCTGAAGGAGGGGATTTGTGGAGGAGAGAAAAAGCAATCAGTGGCCAGACTCTGAGAGGAGGGAAAAAAGACCTCAAGGAGTCTGGGAGAAAGGCAGAGGAAAGTGATACAGATAGAGAGAAGATGTTTAATTTGGCGTGGTGTTCCACTGAGACACTTAATCTCCTTCAGTCCTTGTGGAAGGTGAAAGCAGGGCGGCAGAGGGTGTGAGGGGTTGGCTTGGTCAGGTGGAGAAGCCACAAATCTCCTGTAAATGACCACTGAAAGCCTGGTGTGTGTTGCTGCTGACTGACTGACTGTACATCCTCTTATCTGCCCCCCCCCCGGCCTGTGAATGCCTCTCACTAATGGACTCATAATATAGAAATGCATTTACAAAAAGTAGGTGAACTGAAAGATTGACTCCAAAACAGCAGGCTGAAGGATGTAGAGGAAAATCTACTGAGTTGTCGTCATGGACCATCAGTCCAGACTTTTATTTTGGCAGTGACTTTAATGACAATTAGCAGTCAATTAACAGTTAATAGCCCAGTTAAATGTCCCCAGTCATTTGGAAGGCAACTTAACAGTGATGAATAAGGTAGTGCTATTCCTCTTAATGACTTAATTACCACTGGTTTCACCAAACCTGTGTGCAGATGTGCCATAGGACAGAGATTCAGTACGAGGAAGAGGAACAACAAGAGACACTGGTTACTTTATTTTCTTAATGAGACACTGAGATTTTATTTTGTAGTGTAAAGAGCACAACGTTCATGCAGTTTCTTAGCATAGATTAATTACTGAACAGATCTATAGGACATATAGGCCCAGGGGTCCACCTGACCTTCACCTCCAAAATGTAAATCAAAGTCATACATACCAACCAGAAAGAGACTTAAAATGACCCCAAAGAAACACAAAACAACTACAAATTGACCTAAAAGCAGCTTTTGGTTGTATGCATCCACAGACATGAAAGTAAAATGAATATATTTCAGCGCCCCCTAATGTAAACTGAATATGTTTATATAATTAGCTATGACAGTAGACAATGCTTCAAAGTCTGTCACCTTCTGTTGGCATTGAATAATGGTTAGAAAATGTTTTTGCAGAATATTATGACGGCACAGGGAAGCTGACTTTTGACCTTTCTTAAATATCATCTATTTATTTATTTTTTTTACAGCTATTTAATATTCCATTCCAGTCATATTACAGCTCACATCAAGGGTTAAAAAAAATAATTGGTCAAAATCTAAAATCAATGGAGGAGAGGCAGAGACACCGTGACCCTCATATTGGTCAGACTTCAAAAATACAAAGTCCTACATTTACCATAATGCAATTAGAATTTCTAGTTTTTCAAATGTGATCAGGCTGCTGACACCTTGACACACTATACTGGCCTTCAACTGCGATTGAAAGAGGCATTGCTACTGCACCCTGTTTGTGTGTCTTGATGCTTAATGGCCCATCCAACATGTCTACACAGGTGCTCTGGGGATCCCACTTTTAATGAAGCAGAGGAGATTTCATCATCATTTACTCTGGAGAATTCACATGCACACACACAGAGTCACACTTTGATGTGAACATGTGAGGTACAGTAACATCTGTCCCACAGCGGCCTCCATCTCCACTGGAGCATATGTGTCCACTTAGCATGCTCCAATGCTAAGTTCTTATCCTGCTTTGATGTTATATAACACTTCCATATTTTATTTTCACCCAAACTCTAAACTTTTCTGCTGATGTTATTATTTTGCATGAGGCATTTAATATGTTTGGACTGCTATGTCCCTGAAGTCAGATAGAAGGACACATATTGTGGAACTTTGTGACAAGATAATTATATCATTCTTCATTATCTGTGTCTTGCTCGGGGCTGTTTCAGCAGGGCTGACATGGGGCTCGATCCTGGGAGTCTCTCACCCCTATCGGCCACTCTGCCGGCCTACATGAAGTGATCACCAGAGCTGGGCGTCACACTGCACCTGCTGCCTGTCCTCCCTCTGCCAGGGGGTATCATTGGGGTTTATTCAGCTTGATGGAGGTGCAGATGGCCAACAGAACAAAATGGCTCATGTGCTTCTGTTTGCAAAACCACTGAGTCACACAATGTGATTCACAAATGACTGACTTCGACTTTGACTTTGTGCCAAAGAAAGCATCTCGAAGAAAAAAATAGAAGAGATGTAGCATCTGTTCATCTCATGGTCCGACATGACGTCCATTATGGTGCCTTTTTCACAAACAAACATTTTATATCTTCCAATCCCTTTCATCTCAATCCCATGGGTAGCCTCTGAGTCAGCAAGGGCTCATTTCATGTGATTAATAAAAAAAGAAAAACATGACGTGGCTCTAAAGATATCCATATATCAGATTATCTACACAGGTTAATCATTCATTATGTACTTATTTTCAGCTTGTTTTGCAGATATGAAATAAAAACACTGGAAACCATTTCCATCTGCAGATTTCATTTGCAGATGCATCTGGTCACTGGTTCAGACAGATTTCCACCTGAAGTGACACCACCTGGCCAATCACAACCATTTCTCTCATTTAATCAGAGTGAGAAGTACTTTATTGGAGTACTTTACTTTCGTTACATAGACTCCAGTGCGGAAATATTCCAAGAGTAAAAAGTAGGAGGTACAATAAAATAAAAAAATAAATAAAAAAAGAACTAAAATAAATATACAATTTGTATACAATAAATACAAAGTATAAGGCAGTTTTGATAAAATAATTGACATCCAGGGCTATCAAACTGTCAAACAAGGCAGCTCTGCTCAAATATAAATTAGGATTCTTCTACTGCGTTGCCTTTTTCTTGCCTCCAAAGTTTACACAAACACATTTTTGTGACTGTTTAGCTGTAATTTGAGAAACTTTGTGAACAGACCAATGCTTTCCCTTCTTGAAAATGGCCAAAACACACTTGCATGTGTCACTCAATGCTACGTCACACGCATTGTTTGCTCCGATTGGTTAGGAGTCAAGTTCGATTGCTCTGATTGGTTGTAGGTCTATTCAAGCAATTTGGTCTGCACTTGCTGATAACCTCTCTTGGTAATCAAGAGTTAACTGAGAGGTTCCAGACTAATATGCATTTGCAAATGAGTCAAACAAGTTTTCCAGATCATTTTGGAAATGTTGCTCGATGCAAATTGTTTGATAAATACTGTATTTAGAAACAGTAGCACATTGCATTACTGCATACAGAACCTGTAACCTGTTACTTGCAACGCTGATTGTCAACTTTGTGAGGTGATATTATGTCATCGTTATGTTTACCACTTGCTACGAAGTAGGTAAAAAATTAATATTGCAAGATGTGGTCGATCAGCACTTTTGTTTTGTTCAGTACACATCTCAGCTTCCCTGATCACTGTGCTTACTTTACACTTAGCAGGGTGATTATAGGATTTGCCTCCTCTGTCTGCTGATAAGCACAGTCTCATGATTTTATGTAAATGATTTAGAGGCTAAATGCTTTTCATGAGACATCCTCCTCCCTTTGAACAATGTCTGGCTTTGAATATATTTTGCATAAATTATAAAAAGTGCTTAAACCACCTAGATTCCTCTACGTTTATGCATCTGAGAAGGGATATAAACACAATCCGAGTACCACCGTGAACGACACCACGAGTATAAATGTAGATCACTCATGTTGACTTTATGACTGTATCCTTTTGTGGGTGATGACTTCCATTAACTGTGTAACCGCAGAATAATCATGGACACTTTGGCTTGAAGACAGGCTCGTATGATGCTTTATTGATTGCAATTAAAAGGCAAATTAAGTCTTCAGTGTCGCACGCAGATGGAGGGTTTGGTTCAATTACAACCTTCATCAATTTCTGTGTCAACATAGTCACACATTCCAGGTGGTATTAAAGGAGCTTTCAATTGCAGCCACCCTTTTTATTGCTCTGGTTGTGGCCTTTAATAAGGAACCCACCTACACGCATCTACATTCACAGCACAAGCTGTTGCACTTAAAGATGTTCTTATAAGGCTAGAGTCCAATAACTAAGCAGTCTAGGTAGTTAACAGTAAATCTGTCACATCATTTAGCAGAGTTTGACACGTCTTTGTTCATACATCCTGTAAATGCAGAACATGTTAAGCTACAGTTGCCGCTCACAACAAAGAGACAGATTGAATCTAAATATACCAATAAAATTGAGTCATATGCAATAACACTTTCTGAGCAAAATGGGGAGAGAAACATCGGTGCCAGATAAACAAAAAGTATCCTCTCTCAGCAAAGTGTTACGTTGCTATGACTACACACCTACAGCTCTTTATTTATGAAAGTAATTTCATTTGCAAATGAAACCAACACCACCAAAGCTAATCTTGAGAGGGTAGACAACTGCTACTTATGTGCCCGTGGTTTATGTCATGCATATTTTTAAAGTTGAAAAAAAAAAAGTGAAGTAAGCTCCTCCAACTGCTGCCTCGCGGACTCTTTGAAGTGCCTGTTGTAGCTGGAATCATGTGAGAGAAAGAGTGCATGGGTGGACCTGCATGTGGGTGAGAGCTTGCCAGGTAGAGAAAGAGATTGCCGTCTGTAGGTGGAGGTTAAATTCTGTGTTTAATGCATGAAGTCGGCAAGAGAGCGACAGAGAAAGAGAGATGGAATGAAAATGAAGGTGAAAGCTGTTCAGCCTTGCCAGGGGACCAGCATGTGGTCCATTAGCATACTTGATCCAGCGTGACTCCATCTGGACAAAGGTGATTGTTTTTTTCTTTTTCTTTACCACCTCTTTTTTTTCCACTGTGAAGGGTGTAGTTTGCCTCCCATAATAACATCTGGGCAGTAACATAATAAATAATATCTGAAGGAAAATTACTCATAAAGGCTTTCAGTATAGAGGAGAAAGGAGAGAACAGATTACGAGGGCAGATGGGAGGAGTAAAGCATCAATGAGGGAAGACATGAGATGAGATGAGAAGGAAAAAATGGACAGCAGGATGCCCCGAGGACAGTAAGCGTAGAAGGAGGTGTAAATCTGGCTTAATGGGCTGAAAGAGGTCCTCAGGTGTCCATAACACCACACAGACACATGCACACACACCATCAGGAGGCAGAGTTTGTGTGGCTGTGTCACAGTATGTGGCGTTAAAAGTGCATGAGGCTGGAGGGGAAGATCTGTCGCAGGTGTGTTTTATGCACAAAAGACAAGGTGTATTTTATGGGTTGGCAGATTAATGAGTCTTAATGGGAGAAGTGTGATCAGAGCTAGCTGGTTGCTGCTTTACTGCTGTGAATAAGAAGCAAATAAGTAATGTGTGTCTCCTTTTATTTCATTTAGCTTCCGGCTGCAGTAAATCTACAGTGTCTTTTGTCTCATCTTTAAAGGGACAGTGCAGCCTAATATCAAAAAGCTTTCGTCTTTATAAAGCTGAAATCTCTCAATCAAAACACTGCCATATTGGCAGGAAAGGGCTTGCTATATATTTTTTTTATTTTAGGTCACTTTAAAGCAGCTAAAAGGAACTTTTCTTTTGTGTTGATGTTGACAGCCCTTGTAGACAAAAGCAGTAGTGAGCAACACGTTCATGTGTCGTAATGATGCTATTTTTCTTTTTTAGACACAGCTGTTTACAGGATACATAGCAATGAGGTAATGTGTCTATTTGAGTCTTTGTAAGATGATGAAACAAAGTAAACTTTATTCTAGCATCTTTCATACACATTGGCTACATGTAAGCCTATAACTAATAGATTTGATTGTAGATTGATAGATTGTCAACAAGCAAAATCTCCTCTTGCCTCCATTTAACTGGCTAACATACTACTTGCTGTGAAACTTTGGCAAAATGTAAACAGAGGCTCTTCTGGTCTGCGTGCTGTAAGTTGTCCTTCTGATGTCACAGGGAATCGTACCTGGCGAAAAGCATTCAGAATAACTATAACTATAGAAATAACCATTGTCATTATATTGTCATTATATTAAATTGAGTCATATTCATAACCAGTTAAACTCTAGAGATAAGACTAATTACACTATTAATAAGTATATTTGTGCGTTGTTATTTATAAGGATAAGCTTCTATTTGGGGAGAAACCTATTAAACATAAGTTGCAAGATATTATTGTAAAGCAATTTAACATCCCCAAAAGTGATATGAGCAGACTTATGTGTGTATGTGTGTGTGTCTCTGTGTGTGTGTGTGTGTCTGAGTGTGTGTGGGAGTGCAGTGCTGTTTATATTTAATCCATTATGCTGATGTGGCCTTTGTTCAGTGTAATCTTTCTGAATCAAAATCCTATAGAGGACAAGGACAGACTTTCAATCAGAGCAGACTAGCTAATTGAAAGAAGAATGATGAGAATATTAATATTATTGTGTTTATTGATTGTGCATTACAAATGAACCCAGGCAAATGCAGATTGTATTGATGGAGCTTTTTGTGACTTTTACTTCACAGGGTGGTAACCCTAATATGATGAAGTCTTGACGGTGGAAGGGATTGATGAAATATTTGGCTTTTAGTGAAGGAGGATGCATTGATCTGGAGTTGTTTTTCAACTCACATGTAGATGGACTGACTGGACTGTATCCCACTGTGAGAATATAATAATAATGACGCGGGAAGTTGGGGGAGACTTGCTCTTGTTTGTGTTGTAATTTTGAGATGAGTGGTTATGTTTAATGTAGGGTTAAATAATGCATATTTACAAAAGGTCAAAGATACTTTTGTGACACATCCCATCAAGTTGTGACTATATACTCCATCATTCTATCCTTAACTCCTGACCTTTTTTGCTCATGTAAACATGACTCCCTTTCTCTTTCTCTTTCTCCTCGTATTCTCTTTGGTTTAAATTCTGCCAAAAAATGTATGAGTCACAGTTGGCGTTCTGCTCTGAAAGTCCATTGTCATCTAGACTCTCTTTTCTCTCTCCTGGCTCACTGATTCCTCATTCTCTCTATTTGCCTTTTCATCTTTTGTTCCACCCTTCCTTTCAGAACACTGTAGCACTGCTGTGCGTGTGTCTTTATGTGAAACGGTGGGGCGATCAATGTCAAAGGATCATGCACATTGTCCAAGCAAGCAAACATAAACAGAAAGAGAAACACTGACCCAAAAATGCACACAAAATTATTCAAGACTAACAAAATGTATAATGTATTGTGCAATATGGTTTGTTCTTTTTTATTCTATTTTATTCTTGTGCCTCGATCTCTTCAGCTCCCTCACTCTCTCACATACAAACAAACCGAACCATGGGAGCTCTTCCTCTTGTTTGAGAAATTGCTGTCATGTGCAATCAAAAAAGTATGCAGAAAGAAAACACGACCTATTTGGAGTTTTGATTTGAAGGCATTTTTCAACACCTTCATGGATATTTAATAAAGAGAAGGGAGAGGTGCTCTGTGAGTGTGTGTTGTGGGAAGGATCAAGATTGGAGTGCATGCATGAGTTATGAACCGGTTTGGAGGATACTGAAATAGACGCTTGCCTTTGTTAAAAAAATTATCCTGGAAATGCGTCAAAAACAGTCCAAATGGTGTAAAAACATGTAAAGATAGAATGTGAAGTGAACTTTTGTAGGTGTTGTGCTTTGGTTTGTGCATACAGGGAGGCACTCTTTTCAGTTTCATTTAAAACAACACAATTATATGGAAAGATCTGCACTCGTAATATGTCCTACATTAAATGTGCTGATACTGTGTGAGAGGAAAGACACAGCACAGACACATTCCTTGGATATGCTGCACTATTATGGATAACAAGCAAATGTTGAACTCTCCGGAGGGAAATAGGACAGCCCTGGTGACAGTAGCTGCAACATACACAAGTGTCTCTGCAAAGTTTGTTCACAAATACCATCTTTGTGTTTAATATTCAGGTAGAAATGTTCAATTAAAGAAACAAACAATTAAAAAAATATATCTTTGAAAACAATCAGTGTGCTGTAACAACAGATGCAGTCGTTCCACCACATTTCTTTTTCATTTGTCTCTGTGATATCGTTGACAGAAAAGCAAACAATAACACATTATCCTGTATTGTAAGCTCCATGAAGGAGACTGTAAGAGATTGTCTATAAAGTTGAATGGTAACCTTTTGGAAAAAGCTTCACAGCATTGTCAAAGAAGCATAACGGCCCTCTCAGGTTACACTGTTAGCTCTGCCCCCACTGTTGCTGTTTTAGGACTGTTCCAGGCTTTAGCATCATTAGCATAGCTGCTACCTCAGCCACCAACATGTTGAGAGCCATGTGCAAGCATCGATACGGTCTGAATTCAGCCACTTTGATTTTAAGCAAAAATGTCCAAAATCAACTGTTACAAGCTTCTCAATGTGAATGTATAGGTTTCTATATGATAATAAACTTAAATTAAAATTTCTTTTGGACTGTCATTCAGATATAACAAGCATTGTACAGCACAATCTGCGAGACTGGTCACCACTCAAAAATGACCATAGAGGTCGTTTGTACAGGCAGCAAAATATGAGACTTTCCTCCGTAGCCCTCTAGCAGATGTAGTAGTAATGGTTGACGGTGATGGGGAGTTTAAATGGCGGAATTCACACAGACCTCTGACTTTCACCCAGGAGAACAAGGTTTGTGTCCCATTTGAAAACAAAAGTTTAAACGATGTGATTTAAACATCACTGAACATCCATGGCTCACATTTTGTATTTCAAGTTTTTATGTAATTATGTCACTTCTGGTAATCACGTCACCCTCGTCGTCATTACTACTTCACTTCCAGCATTTGCGTACATTTATGTACTGTTTAAACAGTCTTTTAAAACTCCTTACCAGGAAGTTTTTTGCCCTAATCCTATATCAATGGTTTTGTAGCCTAAAGTCAATGAAACTGCAGCCTTTTCTACAACCGTGAACCGTACATGCATGTAAAATGACATGTGTGCTATTTTTTGAACGCTTCACTCTGCTCTGAACTGCGAACCGTGAAATCAAAATCAAGAATCAAATCAAATCAAAATGACTTTATTTATTTAATGCTCATACAGATAATTTTGACAAATGGTCATATGGGTTTTTATGGGTAGTATTGACCTATTCATGGCACCGCCATGTTGAGAGCCATGTGCAGGCAATTGATATCTGAATTCAGCCACTTTAACTTGAACATGCAAAAATGTTAAAAAATGAACTGGTACAAGCTTCTCAAATATGAATGTATAGATTTCCTTAGTTTCACATGACAATGAACTGAAAAGCTTTTTTTTCCTTTTGGACTTGCATTCAGACAAGCAATTTGAAGAGGTCACCTTGTACAACATAATCTGCAGATGAATCAATAATTACCATCATTTTAAGCTGCAGAACTACTATATGTAGGAGTAAAACTGCTGCAGTAAAGGGCAGAAAATATGCACATAGAATGCTAATTAAGAGCAAAAACAGTACAGTGACAACTGTGTGCAATCACTGTAAATTACCCCGAAGCAGATTCCACTACACGCACACACAAAGAAAAAAAACTGTCATGCATACAAATATTGTTGACATTTCTCCCCTTCATTCCCCCTCAGACACTTGAGGCAGATAAGCACAGCAACAGAAGCTAAGATGCAATCTTTGTGTTTATAGTTTCCACTCAAAGCAGCGGTCCTCATCTCTACCCAGCCATATTTCCTTGGCCCTGCAGAAAGCTGTGCGTGGATAGACTGTGCATGAGTGACATTTCTAGGCCATTAACACCCATTGCCATTCTCGTTCCAGAAATCCAGTGATGAATTTTACAGAAGTCAATCTAGTAATCTGACATTTAAGCTTTCCGTTTAATGCAAAGCCCTGCAGCTCTGTCCTCAGTGAAACAGGCTCATGTTAGAAAACAATAGAACATGAAGCGGAGTCTAATAATGTTACATTTAGGTTGGACAAAGAAGAAGGAGAACTGCTCTGAGTCCTGTCAGGTCCATTCATTCTTAACATTGGAAAGACATCCGTTTGTAATCCTCTACATGTTGGAGTTAGTTTTGCAGCCAACAGCCGAGGCCTCATTACTGTAATGAGAAGAACTACATGTGTTATATAAGACCATGTCAGTGAGAAGCTCAATTAGATATGTCACATTTGATTTGTAGTCTGACAACTACTTTTTTTATTGGAGAATATCCTTACAGTCCTTTTTTCTCCCTGCCAGACAGAAAAATAATCATGTTGTAGAGTCTTCAATAAAACTGAACAGCCAAGGAAGAAACATATCATTCTGATACATTTTAGTTTCACACATTTTTATTAAATTAGACTAAAAACAACAGTCATGTCGATACAAATACTGACGAATTGTATGAATGTTCTTTTAGGTCTTTTGTGCCTGGGAGAGTTTTCAAATCACGTCCTTCAGAAGAATGATTCTGATGATGAGGATGGAGGTCGAGACGGACAACATGGACACAAAAAATTCTAGGTAAGACCTTTGTGTGTCATTTTAAATAGCTAATATATTGAACGAATGACATAACCTTTCCTGGCTCAATGGGTTATCTACAAATTATAATGCGTTACTACAAATAGTGAATGAAAACTGCACATATTGACATGGTTTGATAGTTTTATGTTGATTATGATGAAAGGAAAGAAGTCTGCAGTTATTCTAGAAACAGAATTTTGGAAATCTTGTATTCCAGAACCTTGTTATAGTTCACTAGTCCACCCTGGAAAGCTTGCAACTTGGCACACACACTTACAATGATCAATTATACACGTGGTAGCCAGGTAATATAATGTGAAGGCAATTTATCCTGGTGATTTTGCAGTGAAAGAGAGAAAATGTGTGTTTGTGTGTTGGGGGAGAGGCAGGTGTAGGAGGCGAAGGCAATGACGGGGTTTCCCTCTCTGTAGTCTGGCTGCAGACCTTTTTGAAAAGCCCTGAGTCCAGAGCCTCGTTTGTCATGTGGACAGCTCTGCCTATGGCTCTGATGCTGTGTGTGTGTGTGTGTGTGTGTGTGTGTGTGTGTTCGTGTGTGTGTGCGGAGGGAAGACTCTGAAGAGAGAGCATTTGCATATCCCAGCGCCCGGTGGCATTCTCCGGTGCTCTCTCAATAAGAAGGTTTTGGGATTTTGTTTGAATAATACAAGTTATGAAAGATGGGATTCATTCACAGCCAAAAATAGCAAAAGCAGAATGAATCCCCTCAGGTGTGACTGTGTGTGTGTGTGTGTGTGTGTGTGTGTGCTTGTTTCTGATGGTGTTTGTGAAAACCTATTACAGCTGATAGGCCAGAGTGATAGCCTGCTCGCTTTAGCAGCTGACAAGAGTGTGTTTGTGCTTGTGCTTGCCTGTGTGCATTATACATGTATCACAATCTACACTGATAGCCTTGGGTAATTAGAAAAATGCAATTGCACTATTTGCCTACAAGAGGCAATTTGTCAATGTTTCTCCTGTGATCAAAGTGCAAATCTCTTTGCATATAAATGTACGGCATTAAAATGAATAGACCTGCGTGTTTTCTGTATAGCTCTCTACTTATATACAATACTTGTTTGTGTGTGTTTCACTCTGTCTGTGTTCTATTATTATCTATCTACTACCAGGGGCCCCTTCTTTAATGTTTGATTTCACTATCTCAGTGGGGCTAATCTGTGTGTGTGCAGACATGTGTGCGTGTCTGTTTGAGTGTGTGATATTCATCAAGTATACCAACGATTTCCTCAGAGTATACAGTGTCAACAAAGACTATCTGGGGACCAGTCAGCAACGCAATAGAAGATCTACCTGGGTGTTTTTTTCCCAGTCACAGCAGGAAGGCTTGATGTATTTGTCTGGGATGACACCGCTGTGTGTGTTTGTGTGTGTGTGTGAGATAGATAGAGAGAGAGAGAGAGAGAGAGAGAGAGAGAGAGAGAGAGAGAGAGAGACACTGTTATCCTCAAAAGAAATAGATTTTAAATTCTCTGTTTGTTGCCTACCTGCCTTTACACAATCTCCCATGAGATGGATGTCTCTTCATGCTCCCGTGACTGCATGTATGTCGGGGTGTGTGTTCATGTGTGTGTGAGGATGAAGGACGGAGCAGAGTGTATGAGGGACAGAGAACAAGACTGGGCTAGAAAAGAAGCTGAAATCATACACATACTTCATAAGATGACAAGACAAGTGCTGAGCGAAAGTAAGATTTCCACATTTTCTCGTTCTATTTTTATCCTTCCTGTTCTGTATTGTGGTTATTATAGTATTTAAAACAACAGCGTGAACAACTGCAAAACATAATAGTCTAGCAATAAATTCTACCTTTGTAAAACTTCAGGATTTTATGGTTATGGTTCCAGTTCCAGGTTGGCAAAATACCCAGTTTTTTAATATCTGCCGCTATAATTTATTAATCTTTAATTTCTCACCCTTAGTTTTATCAGCAAAGTGCAATGAACCAGTAATTTATAGTCAGCACTGATCAACTATTTCACTCTCTGGCAGCACAATATATTAACTGGAGGCAATTAAAAGACTACTCCAGCAATATTATATTGCACTTAAATAAAGGCGACAACATCGATGGAGTTACTTACCAACTTATCCCCGTAAATTGTTTGTCTAATATCTTACGAAATATAACTGTATTGTTTCTTCAGAAATTCACAAATAATATAACAAAAACAGATTTTTTTTTTCTACCCGTGGAAAAACAAGACATTGGCATTTCTGTCAGCCATTATGTTTCTTGAAATAAAATAGTCTGGTATGATTAAGGAGAAATTAACTTTCTAAACTTTCTGAAAATATAATGATGTTCCAATATTAAATCAAATGTATTCTTTACTCATTCCAATGAATATTAGGTTAGAAAATACAATGTTGTTGCCTGATGGGCCACACTTAAAGCAAATATGGGATAACACATTATCATAAATATACTCAGTGGCCAGTCCCATTCAGGCTTTGAAAGTGATGGTTAAAATCAATTCTAAAATGCACAGATTGCCATACAAAGTGAAATCTTTCTTATCTTTTATTTATATTGATGTGGAAACGTGTTTTGAGTATAGCCAGTTTTAATTCAGGATGGATAGATCTCTGGATAATTATTGTTTGAGCTGTACTCTCCTCATCACAACAACTTGTAGCTGATACATTTTAACATGTGAAACAGTTGATTTGACAATATGATTTACAGTTGACTGATGCTTCAAAATACAACTTGTGCAAGGTTCAGCATCCTTCAAGTCATCATCAACAATCTGCAGTCTTGACAGGTTACATGCACTAAAAGAACATGCTGTGATCTCTGTCATTGTTTGTCATGCAATGGTTTTTCCCCCTCATTATATTCTGTAGTTTCCCTCTTTTTTCCCCTGTTTATGTTTTCCCTCCTCCTCTTCCTGCCTGATGCTGTCTTGGGCCTGTGCTTCGCTATTTTGACGTTTCGCTCCTGCTGAGAGATTAATTAGCTATCTACCACTGAGATTGGTGTAGAAGATGCCTCATGGCATCCTTCAGTTTGCCTTGTCATCTTTCTCTCTCATTTTCATTTCTGCCTTTCTTTTTGTCTAATTTTTGTCCCTCCAGTCTGAAGTTCATGCCTCTATCTGGTATTCTCATGAGATACTGTTGCAAGTGATGACAGACTGAATCTGATTCATTCAGTCTTTGCATGTGTTGAGAAAACACAATGTGATAGATGTCGACTTGATGCACTTGAGGCAAACTGTGTTATTGAACAGTGTAATCTGTATTCAAACCATGAGCTTGCCTGCAAGGCTTACATGCTGTATGTACAAAGACGTGAAGCAGATAGGTCACCAGAGACAAAAGCTTAAGCCTCCAATGATAAAAGGATCAATCATTCTGCTAGAGGACACGTTCAAGAAGGTTCAGAAAGATTTGTAGTGTTATTTGACACATTAAAGAATCGTTGAGCTCAGATTTGTATCATGTGAGCAAATCAAAAGGATTCTTTTTGATGAAATGTTTTTTTTTAAATGTTTTTTTCCCCTTTTTCCCTAAATGGAAAGTAGATGTCAGCCCCTTGAGTTGAAAGCACTTAGCATGCAAAAATACAGCTTTACATAATTTTCTGCTCTTGGAAAAAGTAAGCTGCAGCAGTTTCTAGCTCTTTCTCCGTTACTAACAGCACTCTATTTTAAACTTTCATGTGCTTCGAGTGAGTCCAACGCAGAGTAAATGCTGTGGGAGGAGGTCTTGTCAGGCTACGTTAACTAAGAGCTGCGGTGAGAGAGAAGAGAGAAACACAGTCCGTCAGTTCAGCTGATGAGTTGCATATTTTACGCTATATTCGGTTAACATCTCTTGTAGATGTTTTTAGAACATGTTCCAGCCTTATAGGATAACCATTTAAATTTAGCTCAAGTTCCTGAGATGATTAGTTATTCAGACACAACAGGAGTGGATGGGGAAAAAGCTGCAGAAGAGTTTATTCTCCTATAGTCTTTTTATACAACAGGACTTGTTGTGCTGCTTCCTTCTGGATGAAACCAAGTCAGAAACCTGCAGCATGGGAAAAACAGTAAAGCTACCGAGTCATGCACTTTGCATGAAGAAGGTTGAAATATTGATGTTTCCCCTCACATTACAGTCTGCAGGTGCAATCACATTCAAGTCAAACTCTCCTATGACATAAAACCCACACTATAAGAACAGGGACACGACACCCTGCAATATTTACCGCAGTAAAAATCAATTCAAATCTTATGTGATGTATTCACTGACACACCAAATGATCGAATAATAGAGTCACCTTCATGTGCAGCTGTTCTGAAGTAGAAAAAGTTTCTCCCGTATTGCACCTGTAAATGAAAAAGCTTTGGTTTGAATGAGACTGTAATGGGATTTACGATGTGTCTTTGCCTCTGGATGTACTTTTTTCATCTACATCTGCTACAATATTACAACAACAATACTTGCAGTTCATGAAGCATATAATGTCTCAAGAAGAAATACCATCTATAGTATTTACCTCAGTGGCAGAGAGAGGCCAGGCCTTAGTTGGGTTTGTATTTAAGTCAGGTTTTTATTTCTAAGTCCTGTTCTGCTCCTCAATTAATCCAGAATCAAAACTTGCAAAACTTGTTGATGTCCATTTCCAGAACAGTACAACAAGAGTCATGTCAGGTGTTCCACTTTGCCTTTTATCTTCTACCAGGCAGTCTTAAGCTACTGTGCATGAAAGTTTAAAGGTCTTGTAGACTTTTAGATTTTTAAAATGAAAAAACACCAACTATAATTAATTCATGAGTCTGAAAACATTATTTATGTGAAAAAAAAAGTATTTTGAAGTTCAATAGCTTTCTGATGTGGTCTGAAAAGCCACAGAATCTAGAAAAAAAGTTGTCAAGCTAGCATCACTGGTAACTAGCTTTTTTCCCCTGGCCATTAGCTTTCATATGAGAATTTTTGAAGAAATACAGAAGAAATAAAAAGACTGTTACAGCATGTGCCCAACCGTATGCTGAAATTGCACTAGACAAGGTAAGCAAACAGTCAATTAAATGTTACTGCTGTTGACATGTGACACATCCCCAAGGACATCTATCAGCGTTCACACACAACCACATGACTAAGATTCACTGACCTTCATGTTAACAACCACTTCAGTTTCACTGTGACTCAGAAAGCTTTACTGTAGTAGTGCACAGCACAAAGGCTTTCCCAGGGAGACAACATGTGGAGTCACTTCACATGTTGTGTAATCTAATGATTGCTCCTGTGGTGCACGTAATTTAAACCTGAGTGTGTGTATTAGTGTACGTGCTGCCACTGTAAACGCTGCTGTGCACCATCCACATGGTCTGTAAGAACTCAGCAGCAATTTACATTTTTAGCAATGTCATGGACACCATAAAAAGGGACAAAGTGACGATTTCACTAGCAAAAAAAGTTTTTCTTAATTTTATTCAAGCCACTGAATAAACCAACACAATCCTCTGAGCATACAATACTATTACTACTACTAATAAAAAAATATTATTAATGAATTTCTTTTTTAATATCTCATCAAAACAACCAAACACCAGTTTAAGTGATATTCCCTGGCTTGCATAGAAAAGAAAAAAAGAAAAAGAAATTAAATTAAATTAAATGAAAATAAAAAGAAAATAATTAAAATACAGATATCTCTTCTTTTGCAAATTAACCCTTCATATGTTAATTTCCTTGTTTCTTTTATGGGCATCTATAGGCACAATTATATGTTGCAATTAATGTGCACAGAAGTTTGCAAACTCCTGTGTGTGTGTTTTCATGTGTACGTTTGTGTGTGTGTGTGTGTGTGTGTGTGTGTGTGTGTGTATATATATATGGACATTCACCCTCGTGTGATAAATCCGAATGATAACCCTCCATTTTCAATCAAGCCGCTCCCATTAGTGCAGAGTGCGATAAGTGTAGCTGAGCCCCAGTGTGATTGCAGGGATTTGAGCTTTGGCAGAAAATAATTAGGGATGATTACTGTGTAGTCACACGGGCGACATCCTCTCATCCTTTACTTTGAGTCAGGAGACCACGGCTTGCTTCCTTTGTTGAATCCTCTCTCTAACACAATAAGATAAAGCTTCACTGAGATTACTTTCATGTCCAATCTTCCCTCCCTTAAGATCATTGGCTGTGTTTGTTGTTGCTCTCTTTGTTTTTGTGCTGTTTTTTTGCACAGACCAGATGAGACAAAACAGCTTTTATTTTATCCTCATCACATGCCCTTTCTCGCTTTTTTGTACAACTTTTCTTGCCCACTGTCCTATTCCTTCTCTCATCTTTCCCCTCAACAGAAGCTCAACAGAATTCCCTTCTCTTTATTCTTTGGCTCTTTTCCTGAAGCCTGCACTTGAATCTACAAGATCCTCTTGTCTCCTTTCTTTCAGTTCAGACAAAAATTCAAAGAAATATATACGGATATAATACAGCAGCATCACACAGGTCCTTCCATGCTGTTGTCTTCTGCTTAAAGCGAAGAAAACAGGTGGTAAAAAGGTCATACATCAGTGGCTGAGAGCCAATATAAACAGTATATTGGATGGTATATACGTGGCTTATAGATGGCTTAGAGGGAGAAGATTGAAATTGATTGTTAATGGTTAAGATCTTCATCCTGTGGCTGTGTAGTGGTTATTGATCAGGCTCTGTGTTTGCACCCCAGGGTGCTAGCTTTGTACTCTTTACGCTATTGGCATACACCACACTCAGACCTATCCTAACATATTGTACACATGTGAGCATATAAGCATTGGAGATCACATGTATACAGTAAATCCTACACCATCTCTAAACCTGTGAGAGCAATCAATACAAACATAGTCAAGTCTTTACACACTTTCTCAGGGCACAGCAGGTTAGGCAGAAAGCCCTGATTGGAGTGGAAATGAGAGTGAAAATGAAGTAATCTAAGTGGCCTTTTCACAACTATATCCCGAGAAACGTCTAAATATTCCACCGCTCCCGTGTTCCAAAGAATTCTGATAAATTAGTCCCTTTCGCCAGGAAAAAAAGGCCACAGAAAGTCAGAGAGTGTGCATTATCCAAAGGCCAGTGAGCACATTTAGTGAGTAAATGCCATGCGTAAATGGCTCTAGTACGCGCCCCTGTACCGCTGCCATGCCATTTTAGCTCTGAGGAGGGGGGAGAGGAAATGAGCCCTTATTTCCCTTCAGGCCATCAGGAGTTGGCAGGTTTGTCAGGTGACTGTATGATTGACAACTATGCAGACTTGCCCCGCAGACTCCCAGACAGCCCAGAGGAACGAGAGCTATTGGTTCTAATAGCTCGAGTGGACGCACAGTTGTTGACTGAATGTTTGCTGCTGGCATTTACTTGTGTTTGGATGCCTGTGTGCAAACAGAGCCAGACACTATTTAGACTTCATTCCAGTGTTTTAAAAAATATTGTGTTTTGGGGCAAACTTACAAATATAATCTATAATCTTGAACAATAACTGCAGCTGTAATATATATATATATATATATATATATAGGTACATTCCACCACTGCATATATGTGTGTGTATGGGCATGTATCTGTGCAACTGTATATATATATATATATATATATATATATATATACAGTTGCACAGATACATGCCCATACACACACATATATGCAGTGGTGGAATGTACCTAAATACATTTATAATACATTACATTTAGCTGACTGCTTTAGTTATTTTTCAGGTTGAGATTTAATATGATTTAATAAAAAAATGATCAATTTAAAATGGTTATGCATGTTTATAAATTAAACCACCTAAAATTATATGACGTAGTTAAAATTAGCCCTAGCTGGACAAAATAAAATGCTTATAATTGTATCAAAAATAATAATCAAATAATATATTTGCAGTATATATAACAATGTGAGTGGGGACATTCTGTATTACGACTAATTTAACTTTTGATACTTTAAGTACATTTCAATGCTGATTTTTTTTTTACTGAAATGAGTTTTGAATGCCGGATTTTGACTTTTATTGGAGTAATTCTGCATTGTGATATTTGTACTTTTACTTAAGTAAGGCATCTGAATACTTCTTCTACCAATAAAAAAAGTAAAAACTATACTTTTACCGGACAAAGGGGCTAATTTACTATTTATGATTGGAGGAAAAGGCTTAATTCATCTGAAGGACAAAGTTTCTATGTATCAAAACATATCCAGCAACTGCAGTACAAGTTGGGTTTTTTTTAAATATTATAATTACATTTTGTAATGATTATTTTTGTACAATTATTGTGGCAATGCATGGTTGCCCATCATAAAAATAGTTACATTTTTTAATCATTATATTGGAGTGGTGGTGAAGGGCATTTTGAGCACATTTGAATATTTGTGGTGATATGTCCGCCTAAATATATATTATATTTACTGTCCTGATTACTAACTGCTGAGGTAGCTAGTTTCATGTAAGATCTTATCAAGGAAAATTGCTGCTGCTATTACTATGCCAGATGTATGCACCAGATTTTCAGAAAAAGGAAGACATTTTGCTGAATAAAAAAAGATGATATCTGTGGCTCTGCTGCATCCATTTTTCCCCCCACGTCAGCCGCAACAGTGTGCAGGACAAGCGGGAAGTTGCCTCAAGATTGCTTTTCTACTCACACAATTCTCAAGTTCACAAAGAAAGTTAGAGTAACAGACAACCCTTTAAACTAAAGCCAGTGGGAGACAAGAGGATTCTCTTCATCCGCACAGATCTGGACGGGTGAAGCTTGAGCCTCGATGGACCACAGCCATTCCTCTCTTTATATTTCACAGGCCAGTGACCAGCCACCACTCTCATCTGTGGAAGCAGCTGCTGTCTGTTCCCTCATTCCACTCTCCTCCATCCACGACCCCATTCTCTTCATGTGTAATAGTCACCTCCCCTCCACACAACGTGTAGCTTCCCTCTCATACAGCTCGTTCATCAAGAGGAGAGGGAAGCCTCCACTCTACAGGCTTCCCAGGGGAGCAGGACGGGGAGGGAGAGAGGGAGAGAGGGAGAGAGGGAGAGAGGGAGAGAGGGAGAGAGAGGGAGAGAGGGAGAGAGGACTGTTATTGGCTAAAGGATGCTGGACTTTTACTTCAGGGTGGCTGCAGTTTAGCTGAATAACGAGGGCAGAGATGATGAGAGATTTGGTTATCTTAGTGAGGTTTGTGATAAAAATACAAACTCAGAAATCCAGAATACTGGATACGTGGTACTGTTGGTCTAGATCCATGCACAAAAGAGTGTTATGAGATTTTCAGGCTTGCTGAAGAGCTGAAACACACACACACACACACACACAAAAATCTCAACAACCCTGAGTGTCGAGCAAGCTGATGATTAATCCAACTCCTGCTGGGAACTAGGTATGAGACAGAAAAAAGTACAAATATACTCAAAAGTATAAAAGAACGAGCCATGCAAAAGCTCCACGCAGTAAATATTAAGTTAAAAATAATTTTGTTCTCGTGTTAATTTTACATTTGTGTATTATTTACAGTCATTTGGGTTGCTATGCTATTATTATTTTTGGTTTGTCTTGCTTTGCATGCTGTTTTTGTGATGTTCATCTTTCCTAACTTTTCTACTTTTGGTTGATGTTTTTGTTACTGAACTGAATGTGCTTCTACTTCACCATTACTTAGGAACTGAATGGTTACACATTTGCCCTCACTCATGGATTTGGCATTATACAGGAACCAATCCTGAACCAGTGTGGGCCTATTTCCATCAGGTAGGTAGCAGTCAGCAGCAGCATGGAGGATTCAGAGAGTTAATGCTATCACTTATATTGCATATTAAGGCCATTCTGTTTGTTACCAAACAAATCCAGCAGAGATGGAGAAACATTACCAACTAATTTGAGTTGTGTTTCTGGCCTCCTGACAAATGTAAGTCAAATATTCACTCTCTTCTTAGCTCTGTTGATCAAAGATTTTACCTCTGATAACTGCTGGGCTTTGTTCTTTCTAGGAAAAGTTGCAGAAAACGTGGTGGCAACTTTTCATTGTCAATATACATGGGAAATACTTTCCTTATGGATAGGTATGTTGAAGTAGATTCTAACTATTGTTAGGAGTAATTCAGTAGTGTTCAATACCTTGATTTTGGCAGGGACCTTCCTCCCATTTTTGCTACTCTTTATTTCTGGCTGTGCAACCTATTTGTTCATTTATGGTCTGAAAATATTTCTCTTTCTTTGTATGTGAAAGCATTTTTCATAAAATTGAGCACAGTGTCGAGGAGACCAACCTGAGTGCAAAAAGAATAATGTTTAGTGCAGACTGATGCCAAACCTGTGTCGGAAACAGAGACTGCACATATTTCATCTCCCTGCTCACTGCCATTTAGGATTACATTACGTGGAATACATAAGAGAGTCACCCGGCCTCTCCTGTGCTCTCTCCTCTTCTTTTGTCTGTCATTCATTCATAACCTCAAGTTCTGCTTCTTAATGCCTCCTGACGCGCTCCTTTCTCTTCAGCTCTTGCTTTCCAATTTCCCTCTCTGCCCTCCTGGTCCATGCATTGTATCACTATTCTCTTTCATTTGCTCATTCCTATTATTCTTTCCCCCCTGTCTGCTTCGCTGTCTATCAGCGCCAGACCCAGGGTCAGCGGCAAAGGGAATGCTGTCCGCCTTAAGATTAAGCTAACTCAATTAGGAGGTCTTGCCTTGCTGTATTTGTAGCTCTGCATTACCTGTATCATTTGTTAATGTCCTCTTTATTTTGTGACTTTCTTGTTTAATTTGTTTAGTCTCACTCTAAATGGATTGTGGTGCGTACACTTTAAAAATTAATTGTGGAAATGAAGGTTTAGCCCTGCAGGATTGGAGCATTTCCAGAGAATAAATAAAGCTACTCCACTGCAGAAACTTAAATTAAACCTCCACAGAGTTGGTTTTAACTTAAGACTTGTGGTTTTAGCATTGTAGGAGAAATGGCTGGTGGCACTAACAATCACTCATGTTCATTTGAAAGCCACACCTTATCATCTGAACTGGCTGGTCAACTCAACATGTTCTAAGAATAGCTTTATTTTCCATTATTTTCCTGTCAGTTCATTGAAATATTCAGACTGCAGCCAGACTACTTAAGAAGCAGCTGATTCACTGCAGCCAGGGGACTAAATATAAATTGTAGCAAAGCACTACTGCAGTATCATTAACTCGGCTATGATTAAACACTACTCCAACCACTCATTGTTTACATTCCAACGGATTTATACCTCTTATTAGAATGAAAAACTTCCATTTGGTAAATGATGAGCAATAATTCTGTGACTTGGAAAAGCAATCGTCAGATTTTCCAGAAACTATGCCTAAGGAGTTAGTTAGCGGGATTGCTGGGGGAAAAAGAAATATCTAAAACTTTCTCACATTGAACCTTTCTGACGCCCAAATTGGGGGACTGCATCTGACAATTTTTATCCAAAACCAACAATCTGACAATCACGTCCCCTTTACAGTTCATGCTGTGTTTGACCAGGTGTGCAGAGAAGGGAAAGTATGCAGTAGTGTTGGTTTTTGTTGCTATTTTTTTAATTTACTCTTAGTCCTAGAGGTGGGGGAAAAAATCGATACAGCATAGTATCGCGATATTTTGCGTGGCAATATTATATCGATTCATGGCTGCCAAGTATATATCGTTCTAACACCCGATGCTTACGATGTTCCAGAGGCCGTAGCTCACTTTTAGGAATATACTGAAGACACTGGTATCATATGCAACTTGGCGATCTAAGGAATCTATAGGTACCATTTATGTCAGGATAACGTGTTGGGAATTTGTGAAAATAACGCTGCAAAGGCTATTTTTCATGTTTCATGATGTTTCATGGTGATTTTTTAAAGCATGTGACCTCTGACGTCATGCTATCTCTCTGGGTTCCCACAAGTCTCCTCTTTACATACAGGGCTGCCTCCTAATTCTGAACTGAGAATTTTCTCTTATTTGCCAAAACAATTCTTGAATAAATTAAAATTTGTGGACACAAAATGCAGTTAAAGAGTTAAATCGCAATATATTGTATTGCAATACCATGTCGCGAAATGCTTAAAATCGCAATAATATCTTATCATGACTCAAGTATTGGGATAAAATCTATTGTGGGGCTTCTGGTGATTCCCACCTCTACTTAGTCCTGTGAAAAGTCTAGAATTAGTCAATCTAATCCTTGTTTTAGTTGACAAAGTTTGGGCATTTTAGTCTCGCCGAAAACCAATGTTTTTGTCATTTAAGTCATACTTACTTCACATAAGATTTTGTCTCATTATCTAATGAAAAACAGACGATTAGGAATGCAGCTTTCCCAGTAGTGTCTCGTCTATTGGTCTGATGGTGGCATTAGTTCCACAAACCCCGTCATGCTACACATTTCTATATCATTCTGCCTGCTGTATAAAACCCCATATGTTTAAACCAGCCAAAATCTGTTGAAGTACACTATTTGAGATTTTGAATGACTTTGTGGCTATTAAACCTGAATTTTAATCTCATCAACAACACAGTCCAGAAGTAGCGTACTCAAACAAAAGCAAATTAAATTCATGTTGTTGCGTGTCATACTTTTCCAGGTTAAGCTCTATCCCTGATTTAATCTAGTAGTTTATACTGTCAGAATCATATCCTTCAGTTGTGGTCATGGCGCTGTTCCAATGCTACACGCTGTGTGAGTTTGACCTTCAGCTTCACTGCATGCAGGGGAGTCGTATGCCCTGCCCTCAGACACAGACGGAGGATTACTCCGCACACCTTCATGACTGATTTCACATTAGATTAGAGAATTTAATCCACTGCATCCTTTCCTCCCCTCACCCCTCGTTTCTCTGCTGCTGAGTTGGAGGGTGAGGAACTCCAAACACCTTGGGATTAGGAGGGCAGTCTTAGTTATGTAATGCCTGCACCTGCGTGTGTTTGTGTGCATGTACGTGAACATTCATAACTGTGTGTCTCTTTTACACGGGTGTTTGGACACTAAGTGTGTGTGTTAGCTAAGTACTGTATGTGTCTGTATGTGTAAGCGCGCAGGTGTGCCCTAGCAAATTAAATTCTCTGGAGGAAACTATATGAAGGTCTGATTTATTTGTGGAGTAGATTCATCTTCTGCATGGCACATCTGCTTCTCTGCTGAGGGCACTATGCACACTCTGGGTTTGTTAGCCCTGCACTATGCAAACGCAATGAGTATGCATGTTCAGTGCCTGTGTGTAAGAGGTGAAAGCCCTTCCTAACAGTAATTGCGCGTATATCGATACACAGCAGCTTAGCCTGGCTTACCTCAAACCTTTTAACAAGGGAGAGATTGAACCTGATTCATCAATATTTACTAAATATAGAAGCAAGCAAGCCATAATCCAGCAAATGCTCCACATAAACCAGGGCTTTAAACCCTCAGGATCTTCTGAGTATTGACAAATCATTTCTGAGGGGAAATTTGTTATTTCCTCTTGCCTGATATTTCAGTTACAAGAGCTGTTGCTGTAATTTACAAACTAATGACTGTGTGTGTGTGGGAATGCCTGCATGTTCGTGTCACTTTGAGTGCTGTTGCTTGTTTGCGTGGGGGATCTTTTCTGACACGTTTCTTGTGCTGTCAAAGCATATTGTGTGTGAGTGATTACCTGTCATCGCAAGCCTTGAGCTCTGCTTACTCTCCAATCACGCCACTGCTGTTGCTTTTCCATCGCTCTCCCACTCTTTGTCTTTCTCTCTAACCCCTGCCGGCCCTTTTTTCTCCCATTCTTTTGTCTTTCTTTTCTCGCCTTCTCCGGGATTCTGTATATCCTGCCAGAAATTTGATATCAGGTTCTTGAGGTTTGTGGTTTCTTTGATCTATTTTTTTATTTATTTATTTTCATTTTATCTTTCTCAAAGTCATTCAACCATGAAACAACCAATGTAGGTCTTCTTGATATTCCTGCCAGGCCTGGCTGCAGCTTTCATTTGTAAATCATGTAACAACCACGTCCAGAGGTTGCGCTGATGCTGACAGGTCCACTGGCGTTTTTACTCGGCGTGGGCCGTGCATGTTGCCACCTAAAAAAAACAAAAATCTGCCTGGTGCTTTTTATTTTTGTTTGGGGCATCAGGGCCATGCTGTGCACAGTGTGGGATGATGCACTTTGAAACATTCAAAAAGCACTCAGACACTTTTATTTTTAATATTTTCTTTTTCTTGAATTATCTTTTTTTTCTTTCGTTTTTTAACAGTATACTTATAGGATGATGTTGTGGGAGAGCTGTATACAGTAGACCGTGCACTCAGTTTGATTCATGCTTCCAGATAGTTTTTTTTTTAATATAATGGGATTTTTAATTAACCTCTTTTGCACTTGTCTGTGGCTAAATCTTTGTATTGGACATTAATGTGGAAAGGTAGAGCTGGACAACAAAGGAGAACAAATGGCCTCAGCTTTTCTTCTCCAATCAGACATAAATATCTGCAGCTAATGGGAGGCAGTGCAGCGGCATCGGTGTATTGATTGTGAGGACCGCCCCATGCCACAACACTGTTCCTACAAATCCCTGCCTAATGGCTGCTTTGACTAATAATAAGTCTGAATCTTATTACTGTGAGCGTGTGTGTACACGTGTCTCTCTCTCTCTCTTTCTCTCTCTCTCTCTTGCTCTACTTTCTAAAGAACATTATTATTCTTCAAGCTGGTCAAAATGGGAATGTTCATTTACCTCTGGCCATAGATTGATTACTGAACAGGCCTGCTGAGCACAGTCTCAGGGGCCCAAAGTGTCAGAGGCCCCCCTGGCCTTCACCTGCAAAATGTCACTGAAAGAGACACATTCCCGCGAAGAGATAAAAAATGACCACAAAGAAACATAAATCGACGACAAACAGAGACAAGTCTACATAGATGCAAAACCGCTGCAAAGAGACACAATGAGAGACTG
Organism: Centropristis striata; assembly: GCF_030273125.1. Lineage (NCBI taxonomy): Eukaryota > Metazoa > Chordata > Actinopteri > Perciformes > Serranidae > Centropristis > Centropristis striata. The sequence goes on from NC_081536.1 coordinate 12,575,706, forward strand.
AAAAAGGGGGTAAAACATCTACAAAGAGACGTCAAATTACAACAGCCAAAACATTTACAATGAGACACAGAATTAACAAGAAGAGTCACACAACCACAGAGAAACATGTAAAAGCTACAAAGAGACACAAAACGACAACAAAAAGAGGCTAAAAAAACTACAAGGTTCATCTGTCTTTGCATGTAAGGTGATGGGGTCGTTTGCACATCTGTGCCCAGAGGCCCATTGTCTCTTAATCCACCCATGCCTCTGGTAAAAGTAAAATAATGCGTGTGAATGTGTTTGAGTATGATCTGTGAGTGCTTTTGAGGGTTTGACCATGCCATCTGTGCTCGTGTGCCAGGTCGCCCTCCTGCCAGGTGGTAAGAGAGCTGTCTGTAACAATCAACTGTGTGCTTGATCTCGTGACTGACGCTGCCGCTGATGCTTTGTGACATCCTTTTTTTTTTTTGTCTGCTGGGTAACAACTGTCACCATCTGTGTTTAAAAAAGGCTTAGATCAGAGATTTGTGTTTAGTGCAAAGTTGAGGCAGATTTAAGGAGCGTGCCTGTGAGTTCCCATGCATCATTAAGGATTCCTGGCCAATTTCATGAAACTGGGAAAGACGTGTGGCTCTGGGTTAGCACCTTTAGGCAAGAGTATGCCTTTAATTGAATTTAGACAGTCTACTTGCTTATTAGCAATAGGCTTTAAGTTGATAGCCACTGTTATGATGACATGTTTCCTTTCTGTGCTTGTTTCTTAGTTGTATCTAAAACTGCCCGAGTTCACTATTGTGTTAAATCTGCTGTTGCTTGCTTTTAAGATGAGACACTGATTGACTCAGTTTTATTACTAAACCAGCCACAGTGCCACAAATGAAAGTTATGTTCTCACTGTTGAGAGCTGAGCCCAATTATGTGTGCCAGCAGGCCATTAAAAATCTATATACAGGAAAAAATAATACTTACCTGCAGCTCTCTTTTTGTTTGTTCTCAGCCAGGTTTTGACTATGCCATAATTGCTGAGTGCTTTCTCAGGTTTATTTATTGTATTGTTAATGGGAATATTCATATTTTCCGTCTGTGCAATAAATGGGCTATATATTTTGACCCAGCTGTACTGAGTGCTGCTTTGCTCCAGAGGTGTCTTCTTCTTTTAACTGCCTTCCTGAAACACAATTTTTAACCATACTTCATAGTTGTTAGTTGTTAATGCCATCATAAAATGGATTAAGGATTAACTTTAATATAATCCGTATTATACCTGAATTAACTGCTGTTTCTTATTGTTTTATATTTAGTTCATGTAAAGCCCTTTTTAATCATTAACGACTACATACACTTTTTGTTTTCAAAATAAAAGTACCTCAGTTACATTTACTCCTGTTCTGTAGTATACACTGTTGTTAGGCTCTGCATACTTATTAATCCAAAACATAATTTTTTCCTAAACCTAACCAGGTAGTTTTGTTGCCTAAATGTAACCAAACTGCAACTACTTTGAGGGCATGTTCTCTAGTACTGTGCACCTGCAGATAGACCTTCTTGCATGCAGGAGTATTTATTTTGGTCCTCAACTTTAGCTACTTTAAGTTCAACTTCAGTTAGTAACTTTACCTTCCAGGGAATGATAGGCTTTCAAATTCTTCATTGTGTTGATCAATTAACAATACCTTGCTGAACTCAAAATCCGTAAACTATTTTTAGCTATGTACACTCACTGGTCACTTCATTAGGTACACCTGTTCAAGTGTTAATTAATGCAAATATCTAATCAGCCAATCACATGGCTGCAACTCAATGTGACTAAATTATGTGAGACGGGCTGGTCTGAGTATTTCACAAAACTGCAGATATACTGGGATTTACAGAGACTTCTGAGAAAGGGAAAATATCCAGTGAAGAGCAGTTCTCTGTTGATGCCAGAGGTCAGAGGAGAATGGCCAAACTGGTTCCAGACGATAGAAAGACAACAGTAACTCAAATAACTACCTGTTACACCCAAGGTATGCAGAAGACCATCTCTGATTGCACAACACATCCATCTGGATTTATTAGGTACTAACTTCACCTAATAAAGTGGCCGGCAAGTGTATGTTAACTCTGTTAGCTTTCATCCAATCGATAGTAAATATAACAACATGAGAAGACAAACTCTATTGTAGTCAGCACTTAGTTCTGTTTTTTTTTAATTTACTAAGTAGTTAAATGTATATAAAAAATCCCTTCAGTCCCTGGAAAGGTTTGTTCCTCTCAAATACATTTTCTTTCATCCCTGAAATGATGAGATGATGTTTCTTGAGCTGGTTACACTACGGTGAATTATATCCATCTTGTCTTCCTGTGTTTTGGTTGAAACATACTGAGGGCAACCAAATACATCTGGACCAAACCTGCCTATCGTGCTCTTCAATCTGTGCGGCCATGTGGCACTAAGCTGGTGGTTGGGTGACAGAGATGGGGTGAGCTCCAGTGAAGCATCCCTGTTTGATGATAACTCTGCCCTGTGGGAGGAAACAGCAGGATGCCCGAGACAGCTTGGCTCTGCTGCTGCTCTCCTCTCAACAGGTACAGACGAGCGTTGAGTCGAATGCTGATTATCTGAATTCCGTGAGAGACTGGAAATGACAAAAATAACTGGCATAAATGAAACACCTCGGGAATTGAGAAACTATACAAAGGTCAGGATATTAACTGATTGATCTTGACTTATTTCATATGTTAAAAAAAAGTAATCTCTTTAGAATATACTGGGAACTCTCACGCAGTGAAGAATTTATGGGCACCAGTGGGATGTGAAAAATGTCTCCTCTTTTTTGCCAATTGTATCCCACACATCCCATGTGCATCCTTTATTGCTTGGTCATTATAAGCCAGAACACACACACACACACACACACACACACACACACACACACACACACACACACACACACACACACACTCACAGTCGACATTTTAGGACAGATGGAAGCCTCGGGGCAGAAGTTTGCTTGCATTCAGACAATAGATGGGAATCTATTCTCATTCCCTTGTGTTGATCGAGGACACGACTCGCATATATTAAAGAGATGACACTTCACTAGTTTATAATAGTATCGACAAGTTAGAGTAAATGCCAGTCTTAAGTGGGATGACACACAGAGATGGAGGCTCTATGGATGGAAAAGCACATTGATTACATTGCACACAGTTTAAATCAATAGGCTGCAGAAGTTTGGAGCTGTGTGGTTTACAAAGAATAATGGATAAATATGATGCATGCTTAAATTGGAAGGCATATGAGGAAAGGGCAGTGAAATAGACTTCAGCTGAGGTGTCAGGAACGATGTAATTAAATTTCAATCCTAAAATAAGTTTTGATGCTTGGATAGTGTGTTCATCAAGCCCAGGTTTGTGGTTAAGCCTCGGGGCAATGCAACAGAAGCAATACACCCTCACCTTTTACACAAAATATTCAGACAACCTCATAGTATGTCTTATGGACACTCCTGTATGAGCAATAGTGGTATATATATATATATATATATATATATATATATATATATATATATATATACACATATACATATATATATATTTATTTATCTTACCTTACCTCTTATTAGCCATTTCTTCTCCTTTTTTTCTTATTTGACTCTTGAGGCTGTAAAAAGTGAATTTCCTTCACATTGAATACACAGTGGACAAATTGCCCGACTGCACCTGAAGCTTTGAGTGCGTGACTGTGCTTGCTTTTACTGAATGTATATGGTGCAGAAGGTTATCACAATATGTACTGCATTAGGAGGCCGGTGGTCGGTGGTGTGCTTCACTTACTGACATAAGTAAGTGGCTGGTAGTTTATCCATGTCTCAGGTGCAGCTTCGTGCATGGCTGCTTCAGTGGGTGGAGGTAAAGCTTAGATAACCTCTTATGTTATGTTGTGAAAAGCTGCTGCCTCAGGGTTTGCCTATTTAAGCGCTGACATAGGCCAGGGGTTATTGTTGAATAAACGGATCAATCTTTTACTTCTAGTTCCTGTTGAAAGAACAACAAATGAGTGTCAAGTAGAGCTGGATAACATGTCTGTCTATTAGCCCAATAATCAAGGATCCCATAGGTCCTTATTTCTCTAACATGCTCTTATTTAAAGCACCACTTGAATCTTCCCAGCATCCTCTTTCCATTATAGTGTTAAAACCTTCAGCAAATGCATGAAGTTTTACATCCATTACGAATAAAAAGAATACTTGATCTTTTTTTCCTGTGTCTTCCTCTGTCATCTGGTTTCACTCTGTACTTTGTGACTTTTCTGCAGATTCTGACCCAGAGTTGCCCTGTCTGTCCATGCTCCTCATGCAGTGGTGGTTCTACACAGGGGCCTCCAGGGGCCACTGCCCCTGTGAAGAAGCCCTTGGCCCCTGCTGTGGCCCCTGTGTCAAATTAATAATAAAGTGATGAAAAACGATGAACGACAGAACAATTCTTACCTATTTTTTGTTCAAACAATACCTCATTGTTGACAAAGGGAACCCAGAATGTGTACATTGTTTCATAGTTTAATTGTTCAATAAAAGCTTGTGAAAATATAAAATAAGGTCATTTTTACTGTCCTGCACTTCCAAAACATAAAAAAGCTAATGGTGCACAAAAATGAGAAAATGTCATTGTTGTACAAAAATAATTGTTCTTGTTGGTAAGTCTCATTGTATTTGTATCTTCCAAACATACTTAAATGAGATGTTTAAATAAGCTAAAATAAAGGTTTTGATTGCTTAAATATCATCTTTGCCGTTTTTTATTGTGCCCCTCTGATTAAACACTGGCCCCTGCTTGGCCCCCACAGGAACACTGGTCTAGAATCGCCACTGTCCTCATGTGTCTTAGTATCTTCAATCAGACACTAAACATATTCCCATTGTTTCCTTCCCATTTAGACACATGATCTTGTGTGCTTGCCATCCTTTACCTTCACTACCTATTTAACACATGACTAAAGACTTTTAACTGGGATTCCTGCCTCCTATTCCTGTATTGCAGTGTCCCCTTTTTCTTGAAAAAAAGTTTGATTATTGATTACCGGTAATCTTTTTCAATCCAAAATAAGACTTTAAAATGTCCCGTTTGCCCAACACCTGAAGAAATTTAATTTATTGTAGAACACACAAATACAGCAAAGCCACTTATTTTGAGAAGCAAATGTTTGACATTTTTACTTGATTGGACATTAAAGCAACAATATGAGCCAGGTGAGTAGTTTCAGCAGCCTGGAAATCATGACAAAGACAATGAGCGAATAGGATATTGATGAAGGAAGCCAAGTAGAGAAAAGGAGAGGGCGACCAAGCAAGAGGCCGCTGGCCAAGCAGGCCTGCTTGATGTCGGACTAGGAAATAATGTTATTTGTCTTGCTTGTGTTGTTGTGCTTTATGTTTGGATGCTAGCAAAGTTGCGGACAAGTTTTTGGTCATAAGAAGTGCAATCATAACAAATGACAGTGAGGTAGAACCGACTTGCACTGACTGGCTCTCATTTATCAAACAAGCGTACGACAGAAAGTGAGCGTAAAGTGGGCTTAAGATAATTTCTATGCAAGCCTCGGCATTTATCAATTTGGACGTGAGCGGAGGGTACGATCAGATTTCACGTCTGCTCTCAGCTCGTGTACGCATATCTGAGTCAGCATGAAGTCCACACGTCTGAGTCAGAGAATTGATCTTAGACTATTGTATTGATGCCTGGAGCTGATAAAACTCTGTGGTGTTTTGATTTTTAATGGTGACAAAGCAAAACATGTTTAGACCACATAATTTATCACGAAAACATAATCCAAAATAAATACGCCCTGCGATCGTGAAATTCTTTAATCAGAATACCAGCCGAGGATATTAAATGTTGTTGTCTTCTGCTGTTTACTGTTATCCAGCTCCAACACCGGAGCGTCAGCGTCTCCTTCACCAGCGGTTTCCAATCAGCGCTGCCACACGCTCCTCTAACTAGGACATCATTCTTAGTAAACGTAAAGAGGTGAATAATATCTCTCCATCATAATAATAACAATATTAGGATATTATGTAGATTATTAGGGTTTATATATGGAGCGACACCTGCGAGCTAGTTCAGGCAGGCAACTCGAGCTGTGCTGCCATACACATGACATGCCCCACTCCTCATACATCCTCCACTAAAACACACCCTCTATCCAATCTGGCGCTCTATTTAAGATGAGAGTAATCCTCGCTCTCCTCTGCCTGCCTATGCTGCTGCTACATCTGTACTGCCGCTTGCTTTCTCAGCTCTGTAAGCCTTGTGTGCGTTCATTTTCCTGCGATTTCAACCTACCTCGTGGCTCGTTGGATGCCATGCCCTTAGACGTCTCCGATTCATAGTAAGTCTCAGACCTCCGGAGTGTATACAGCTTTATCCCCGAATCAGCTCGGGCTTCTGTCTCACTCCGGGCTCGAAGCGGAAGGGCCTTCGCAGCGCCACAGCTCACGCATTTAATGCAAGCGGCTCATCGGATGGCCGTGCAATGCATTCTGGAAACACTCCATGCATGTAACATTCAGTTCTTTCACTGGCGGTCTCAACCACGAAGAGCTCTTCATCTACCTTCATTGTTAGACGAGCAACAGGTGAAGCGGCAGCTAAGTGGGGAGCGCTGCTCCCCACCACGCGCCGCTCCCCACCGCTTTTGTCATCCTGCGGCCAACGTTCCTCCAAAAAGAATCAAGCAGTCCATGCCCAGTACTGCAGAAGCATTCATCCTGTTTTTCTTGGTGAAATGAAGTCAGCAATCAATGTAACCAACGCAGAATTAATCCCTGGAAGAAAACGCCGATTCCTCTGCCTCCAATGTAAACAACCGTGACGTAATCTGACACGGCCAGTGCTCCCGCGCTACCTGCTGACGTCACACCCCACACGACCCTGGGAAATGCAGTCTCAGCTCCACCCATGGGCTCCAGACCCCTGCCACCTGCAGCAGCAATTCATGATTCCCTCAGGAATCAAATACTAAGGTATTTTAATCTTTCGTTAAAATGAATAAATATGCACAATGATTTTTATAAACAAATGATGGACAGTTTTAACAACAGGCATAAATCAATAATTATAGTAAGAGCTTTGGATGCATATGTCTGCCATGGTATAAAAGAGTATCAATCATTTAATAAATGCTTAATTAATTTGAATATAATATAAGAATAATGATATCATTTTAATAAATATCTTTCTTGAAGAAAAAAAATAAAAAAATAAAAAAATAAACCTGCGCTTTATCTCGGCAGGCCAGGACATAAATCTGGTGTAGCTTAGCTCCTCAAGAGCCTTTTGCTTGTTCCATGCTTCTGTTAATAATGTCCAAATTATTAAGCCTACAGGTGTCGGTGCATGGTGAGGAAGCAGATATCAGATGCCACCTAAGTCATGTCACCCCTCTCAATGGCACCTTTCAGCATGTAATGGTGTTCCAAATTGAATTTCTGGTTTAATGCCATTTGGTTGGCGCAGTAGCCATGCTTTCGTATCTGTATCTGAAGCATGCTGGATCATTCACAACTCCTGTAAATACCCTTTCATCCTGCATCTTTTAGAATAATTTCTAGTCATAGATTTTCATTTCCCTCCACCTCTTGCAGCATGTCTGTAGTTTTAAGCTTATTCAATGAGCTTATTCAATGAGCTAGGTGTCATAGAACAATAAAATAAATAAATAAATATAATTAATAAATTAAATTGTCATTATTAAAAGTGCAACATAATTTGTGCGCAATCCCATTCATTGCAAAGAAAAGTATTTAAGCAGGAATAAAGAAGGAAATTCTGAATAAATTGACCAATAATAATGTGTGTGTGTATATATATATATATAATATATGCGTGTGGTTATGCAAACAATATATATATATTTTATTTAGTAGTGACATTTCATGTGATATTGCCGAGTTTAATGATTTTATGTTTGTGTATAAAAGAGTCTCCAGTGTTCATTTAGTATCGCAGTAGCCCTGAGATATGTGTTGCTTTCAGCCTGTTTGTTGTGGTTTTAGTATCTGTATCTCCTCCTTGAGGGTAGCAGTTGGAACAGGTGATGTGCTGGGTGGGATGAGTCCTTCAGAATACTGCAGGTTTCCGTGGCAGCGGGACCTGTACAGCTCCTCTAATAAGAGGAGAGCACAGCTGTTGATTTATGTGCTGTATTGATCACCTTAACTTTGCCATGCGCATCATTCTTGACACAAGCTGTCGTCATCTCAAAACTTGACTACTGTAACGCCCTCCTGACAGGCCTGCCAGCCTGCACAATAAAACCGCTTCAGATGATCCAGAACGTGGCGGCGCGCATGGTCTACAACCAGCCAAAACGGTCACATGTCACACCGCTGCTCAACAAGCTCCACTGGCTACCTGTTGCAGCCTGCATCAAATTCAAATCTCTAATGCTGGCCTACAAAGTTGTCTCCGGTACTGCTCCTACCTACCTGAACGCCCTGATTCAGACATATGCTACCTCACGACCGTTGCGCTCTTCCAATGAACGGTGCCTGGCTCTGCCCCCTGTTGGTCCAAGGCAATCCAGACTCTTTGCATTTCTTGTTCCCCGCTGGTGGAACACACTACCAGTTCCAACCAGAGCGGGGGCGTCCCTCTCTACCTTTTTATATAAAAAAAAAAAAAAAAACCTCCTGAAGACCCAGCTCTTCAAGACACTGTAATCTCAGGTGAAGTTTGTGCTCAGATTTGCAGTTCTGGTTCCTGCTATGTGAAAATGGAACAGCATTTCGTTCTTTTACAATGTCCATTGAGTCTTCAAATTCTCTCAGGCCGATGCAGCTCCTTCAATTGGTTTTGGGGGAATTCTTCAATATGAGTGGTTTGCAGATGCCTGGTCAACTAAAATCAGTCCCTCAGTAACCACTTAAATCCAAGGCTCTTTATGAGCATACCATATCTCCATCGCACATTTACTGTGGGGTAGTATAGGTACAAGAAAGCAATCATAGCATTCTGCAACAATGCTCCTACAGTGGAAATAATCAATAAGGTTTGCTCTTAAATACCCATTAAACAGTCTCATGCGATGTTTAACATAGTCATGCAATTTTAATATCTTCATATTGTGAGCTACCTTCATCTCTGGTCATTGGAATTATGTAGTTGATGCTATGAAGTTCAAAACTATATGCCTCAAGGCCAAGCCCTCCATCATGCCATGCCCTCCATTCTATCAGCTGACTCTCGATTAAGCAAATCCAACCTCTGAAGTATTTCAGACGGCTGGTGCCAGGCCACACATAGCAGTTGCACTAGATAGCATATTCCCCTTGCAGCCGCTGTGCTCTATGGGAATGGCCTCACGGTGGCTGGGGCCGGGCCCACACATAGCAGTCCCAATAGATAGCTTATTCCTCTTGCAGCCGCTGTGCTCTCGAGGAATGGCCTCACGGCGCGGTGCCAGGTCACACATAGCAGTTGCACTAGTTAGCATATTCCTCTTGCTGCCGCTGTGCTCTTGAGGAATGGCCTCACGGCGCGGTGCCAGGTCACACATAGCAGTTGCACTAGATAGCATGTTCTGCACCAAACATATGAGACTTGGTTTAACCAAAAGCTCCATTAGAGCTCATGATTCAGCCTTGTATTTCTTCTTTCTGCACCAGCCTCCTCCTTAGTCCTGTACCTATAAAGATCTCCATAGCTTGGTATTCATTGTATTTTTATTAGGATCGTGCCATCTGCAAGTGCAAGTAGCATAGCATGCTAGCAGGGTTTCAGTGCCATATAAGATGCCAAAACCCAGCCTCCCAGAGCATTCTTGGGAATCCCTCACTTCAGCTGCTTCTCAAAGGCCTTAAAAGGCCCATCCTCAGGCAATGACCAAGACTGCTGTTATCTATTTCAATGGTGCATAGGTTGATGTCAAGGTCAAAGGAATGTCGTTTTACTATATGATATTCAATGCTAGAATACATTTTTCTAATGGCTCTATGGGTTTCTAAGGCGTGGCAATTATACTACTAGATCAAATTCTTTCAACTCACATTATCCTTGCAAGAAACTAATTTCACCTTCTGTCCTTTTCTTCCATGATGAATACCTGAGTCTTCACTTCTCGACGGATCCTTCAGCACCTCTGTTCATCACTGGTGGACCAAACCTCCGACAAGATCCTGGTTCTCATCGAAGCTGCACAATCTATGCCTGAACTGTGGAATACCTCCAGAACGATACTTTCCTCATTCTTTAAGAATGGCAGCTACATCTGCAGCATCATCTGCCCATCTCAACATTAAAAATTATGGGCAGATGTTGATCCTCAGTGTACTAATGACATTTCAGGTTTAACAAGAATGAGAGCCTGCGTGCTCAAAAGCTCTTGAGTTCCTGCAACCTGGTCATATTCAAAGAATAGATATTTGCAGCTAATCCCCGCCTAATTTCATTACTGCATCAGGTGGTTTGCTGGATCATTGATCTCATAGTTTGTGCATGTGCTGTTTTGAATTTAAGGACTCTGCTTTCACCGTTAATATTTGCCAGATGGCCTAATGATTCCAGTAGGTAGCATATTCCCCTCGTAGCCGCTGAGCTCTTGGGGAATGGCCTCACGGCGGCGGTTGCCAGGCCACACATAGCAGTTGCACTAGATAGCATATTCCCCTTGCAGCCGCTGTGCTCTTTGGGAATGGCCTCACGGCGGCTGGTGCCAGGCCACACATAGCAGTTGCACTAGATAGCATATTCCCCTTGCAGCCGCTGTGCTCTATGGGAATGGCCTCACGGTGGCTGGTGCCGGGCCCACACATAGCAGTCCCAATAGATAGCTTATTCCTCTTGCAGCCGCTGTGCTCTTGAGGAATGGCCTCACGGCGCGGTGCCAGGTCACACATAGCAGTTGCACTAGTTAGCATATTCCTCTTGCAGCCGCTGTGCTCTTGAGGAATGGCCTCACGGCGCGGTGCCAGGTCACACATAGCAGTTGCACTAGTTAGCATATTCCTCTTGCAGCCGCTGTGCTCTTGAGGAATGGCCTCACGGCGCGGTGCCAGGTCACACATAGCAGTTGCACTAGATAGCATATTCCTCTTGCAGCCAATGTGCTCTTGAGGCATGGCCTCATGGCGGCGGTGCCGGGTCCTCACATAGAACATCAGCGCTAGGCTCTAAATCTTTTGGTTTTGGGGGATTTTTTTGCATCACTCCTCAATACCTCATGTAACTGCTGAGGAGTGATTTAGTCGGAGCCTAGACGCCAAATCTAATCTATGTTTATTGTCCAATAAACACATTTTGTATCACGTGAGTTGTCTGACTGAAATGGAGCGACGCCTGCGAGCTAGTTCAGGCAGGCAACTCGAGCTGTGCTGCCATACACATGACATGCCCCACTCCTCATACATCCTCCACTAAAACACACCCTCTATCCAATCTGGCGCTCTATTTAAAATGAGAGTAATCCTCGCTCTCCTCTGCCTGCCTATGCTGCTGCTACATCTGTACTGCCGCTTGCTTTCTCAGTCCCACCACCACCCCAGCATCCACCTGTAGGCTCTGACTGGGGGATTTATTGCATCACTCCTCAATACCTCATGTAACTGCTGAGGAGTGATTTAGTCGGAGCCTAGACGCCAAATCTAATCTATGTTTATTGTCCAATAAACACATTTTGTATCACGTGAGTTGTCTGACTGAAATCATGATGTAGAAATGAATTACTCAAACTTCGCCGGGAGTTTAATGGTCCGCTACTCTGCTGACAGCACCACTGATTTCCTTCCTTTGCACTTTTTAATCTGCCAAACAAAACCAGCTTGTTCTGTTGCAGCTGGATTAAAACTTACTTTAAAACATTGTTTACCTCCTTCAGCCAAAAAGCTGTGAAAACTTCTAAGTCTGTGCTCCAAATGTAAAATATTCACTGAACTTGTTTGAGTTTATAAGTACTTTTATTTCATAAACCTCTGTCCCTGTGTATTTCTGTAATATGTCTATATTGCCCCTTTTGTTATTTGTAATGGTGCACTTTGCTAATAAAGTTTAGGGTTTAGGGGGGGGGGGAATCCCCTTTTTTGCCGTATTGCGTCCTTCGGTGTCAGGTATATATTAGGGCGTGACATTTAAATGACGCTCATTTTGAGCCACCACATTTATCAACAGCCGATCATTTTTACGCTGTGATTGGAGAGATACAATTGTTTGATAAATCCCACGTGAACCTAGCCTCGCTAACACCAGACTAATCACAAATGAGATTAGTCTGGAAACCAGCCGTTCATTTCTCGGTAGAGGAGGCGTGGTTTACGATCCTCCAGAGCCGTTTATTGGGCGCTACGAATGTCTATCAAAAGCATCTGTACGTAGCTCTTAGCCAATCGTATCAGTTATACCAGATGACGTATTTAGAGCGACAGAAATTGATGTTTACATCTATGGTTTACATAGCCAGACTAGCCCATCTCTACTTTGAGACTATAATGCTCAATTCTGCTTCTGCAACGTTTTTCTGCAGCATGTTCTGGCTCTGGCTGCTCTGTAGTTTCAGCTCACAGTCTACCGGCAGTGTTGGGGTGTGTGTGTGTGTGTGTGTGTGTCTGTGAGAGTGTTGCTTGCTGCTTTGCTTCTCCAGTTCTCGCTTTCTGCAAGATTATTTATTTTCACGCCTTATTTCTCCCTCCCTCTCCCTCTCACTGCGTTACAGCAGTGAGCGGTAGCGGGGCTAGTTGGTAGATTAGGCTTTTGCCAAATCCTGTCGGAAGCAAGGCTAAAACATCCTTTTTCGTGGTGAAACAGGAGTGTTAAGTCAAACGTTGTTCTTCTTTTAAAATCAACTTTCGCTCTAAACTCTTTAAAACGCCGTCTACAGCGAGATCGAAAGAGAGTTTTGCGTCTGCTGCAGCCATGTTGGATCTGTAAGAAAACTACAAGCTTCCATCTGTTGAATAGTACATGTTATCGTCTTGCTGTCCCTCCCGTTCTGTGATTGTATCCCTAAAACAGGGCTAAGAAACGGCTTTAGTTTCCAGACCCCTTGGCAGTTCGAAACTAAATCGAGTGCGCAAGGCAGTATGGGTATACCCAGGCTAACGTGAACCCTGTCGTAAGATGAAATATACACTCAGATCTGCAGTCGTTTCTACGCTCATTTGATAAATGAGGGCCACTCACACAATAAATCATAAATATACCAATTTTACATGCTGTGATGTTGCTTTAAACCACAAAATGTTTATCTAACTATTTGCGTATTTGTGGTCGAACGATGTCTTATAAATATATGCAAGTCATCCTCAACCACACGTGCACAGACAGACAAGCTCAGCCAATCTCTATTGTAAATGTAGCCGTCTCTCTTCCCATGTGGTGTCGAATTTGACAAGATTCCATTTCTGTTTCTCTCTACCATTAAATGGCGCCCTGACTTATGTCTGACCTCTTTTATCTGCAATTCTTCTCCCTGCTTGGAGCTGTGTGTGTATATATGTGTGTGTGTTTGACTCATCATTGCTTATCTGCCTGTGCACATCTCAGCTTGAACCAATGAGACTTTTCAGTGTGTGTGTGTTTGTGTGTGAGTGCTTTTAAAAGTCAGCTTTCATTCAAAGACTCATTCATTTCTCTTACCTGATTGTGTATTGTTTTTGTTCAAGTTTGAGCTGCAGATCTCCACAGTAAACCACATCAACACTCATTACTTCAAGTATTCAGAATGATTCCGTAGCGGCTCGGCCCCACTAAGGAGAAAAGCTGCCACCAAGATTAGTGGTAAGAGCTCTTCCTGACAACGATGTGTGGCGAATAAAGCAGAGGCTAATCCTCCCTCCATAGCTGTTGGCTAGATGGCCATTTATGGGTGGTTTGGCTGTTGTGTTCTGTTTCCATCTCCTCTGTTAATCCGCAGGCAGCTGAAGTGGTTGATGAGACGCTTCAGCACTTCTCAGTATATACACAAACAAACCGGCGCTTTCACTGGCACCCGAGCTCAGCCACCGCATAATACACGATGCATTGAAATGCTTTTGTATTTTTTGTTTGTGTGCTGTGTTTGCATACTGTATGTGTGGGTATATATGTACATGTGAATGTGTGTGTGTATATACTTTCTCTACAAAGAAGTAATATCCTCCAATATGAGTCACAGGGTGGAAATTAAAGCCTGGGATGATCCCTTCCTCAATGAGCAAACACTTCATTTTGACAGATCATTAACTAGACATTATCTTTCATTAGGCGCCTCTGCATTACTTATTCAACACCCCTAGGACACACATGCACATTCACAAATGCAGACACTGATAAGCCACTCCACACACAAAGCACACACAAACCATGGACTCATTTGATACAATGCATTTGAAACAGTGCACTCAGAGCATTATCTGTGTCGCTGAATTTGACACGGGAAAAATATTCTGGATAAAAGTCTCCATGCAGCTTGCTGCGGTTAGACTTATCTAATATATTATACACTCAAATCTCATTTCAGAAGCGCCCATTCATCTCATTCATTCATTCCCTACTGGTATTGTATCACACTGATCACACAACCACTTTACAGATGGTCCGAGTAATTAGATTGACAATGAGTTTTAGCAGATAAGAGCAGGCGGTGTTGTAAAGAGCATCCTGATAAAAAGAGGGACGCTCTTAAAAGCATCACGAGAGCGGAAATCATCATGTAGTGGTGATTCAGATGCCTGCTGCTTCTGTCTCTCACAGTGGAGACAAGTGGAGAGGGACTGTGCTAAAACTCCAGCTATGCCAGCCTTTCCTCTCTGCCACAATAGTATCAGCGATACAACTTTTTTTGTTGCAGCATGAAAACAACCCTCCGGCGACTTTAATGGCACAACACATTTTGGTGTAGAGGCTGGGGCAGTTTCCTGCCCCAGCCAGACTCCATCCATCTGTCTGCTCGGCACATCGGCACTTTTCCTGTTTGCTCTCTCCATCATACCCACCAGTCTCTGCTCTCAATCCATCTCCTTAGAGGCTTTCCCCCCCCACTCTCGCCTTTAAAATCCTGTGCGTCTGCCTTGGCCAAGCACACCCCAGTGATCTATCAAGGGGTGATTTTATGGGCTTTTCCCCCATACTGATGGCTGTTTAGCTGTCCTCACCCAACACAGGACAATTTGTTATTGTAAGTGTTTGTCCAACACATTTTAGACTGTTTGCTTGGACGGCATGCTGATGAAAAACGACAACGGTTTATGGAAAGTTATGACAATTCATTGCACAGGCGAATCAATGGCACATGAGAGAAATAGGAAATGATAATGAGATTGTTGTGAAAGGCTATTGAACAGATAACAGATCTAGATGATGAAGGATGTGATAAAATGTGGAGATAAATGGGGTTCACCAACGTGTCTCTGGATTCACCTTCTAATCAATGATATCTTAAAAAAAAGTCTGCAGACTTTAATACCAGCTCTCCTTCCTTTCTTTTTGTGCCTGCGTGCTGGAAAACACTTTGGCTGGAAGCGTTATGTTTTTTCGTGATGTCTATCAGTCCCTTTCTCGTGAATGCAATATCTCAGGAAAGCCTAAGGGGGAGGGAATTTGAAGATTTAAGGTCAAGGTCAATGGAACCTCACAAAACACATTTTGATCTTCACTCAGTAATTCATATGATGATTATGACCAAATTTCACATGAATGTCTAATAGGACAAAATGATGAAGTGATGATGTTTCGTATCCAAAAGGTCAAAGGTCAACTTCACTGTGACATCTTAAAGTTCTGCAAAAATGCTTCTTTGGCCATTATTTAACACTCAGGAATAGACATTCTGAAAATATTCACTTTTGCTCGGACACTGAACCGAAACCTTGGATCTCCACGCTGAAACTGTGACTGTTAAGATCTTCTGTGGTCCTGGGTTGAACATGTGTGTGTGTGAAACCTCTGGAATTTATAGCTTGTTGTGGCTTCATAGAAGTCTGAACAGACATGGATGTAAACTGCAACTTGGCTCTGTTGGTGGAGGATTACAACCCAGAGGGAGTTATTCTAGTTTTTTCTCTATTGTCAACCATATTGACTTTCATGGACACATGGAGGACTTTAACTGCATTCTGCGTGCTTGGTTGCTGTCACTGCTTCAATAGACAAGCTCAGGTTGCATCATACTGATGGAAGGGAACATATACACACCTACACTGCTAGAAGAGCATGAGAGGTTGTGGTATTGCTCAGCCGATGCCCATTACGCGTCAATGAAAAATCACTTTAAAAATCGACCCTCATATCCCTCTGGGGAACATTGGTAGGTGATTATAAAGTGAGGTTTCTGTGTTTCCAATTGTGTTTTATTAGCTTTGAATTTCAATGGCTCTCTCATCTGGGATGACTGAATTGAGAACAATACAATCAGATATCCAATAAGCAAATCAATTTGAGGTTTGTAGCGCAAACAACAGCCTCTTGGTCCACTGAACATAACTTCCATTAGTCTAGGGTAGCTCAGGAGAAGCATGTGTATGTGTGAATGCACATGTGTATACATGTGTTTTCACACCATGTAACTCTTGAATAAGAGTTATTGAATGAGGAAAAACAGGTAGAGGTACCTGGTGTTCTCTCTCTCTAGACACTCATTATAGTATTGTGATTCTCTCTACGCCTTCTCACCATTCAGCATTCCTTTTGTGTATCTTTTGGCTTTTATTAAAGAAATAGTGGTGGAAATGACAAAAATGAATGGATAAAAATGGAGGTGATGAATAAAATGCACATGAATTGAAAAATGAACAGGTAAAATACATGAAAGTCAGAATAGCATGATACATTATCAAGTGATTTGATTAAAATAGTCATGATGTGATGAGTACAGAGCCATGTTTCATAATTTTATTATATTTATCATTATTCACAACCCCAAATTGCCCATTATCATTTAATGGAAGTGGCCTCACGTGTGGAAAATAATAATATTAAAAGGATTTTAAAAAAAGATAGATAAGTGTTAAAAAAGGAATGAATTGGAAATCAGAAAATCAGAAAAATCAGAATTAAATGAATCAAACTATTTGATAATTTTTCTATTTATTATTCACATTCAGATTTACCAATCAATTAATTCACATGCATTTTCATCACGTCCAATTATATCAGTGAATTCTGTGATTTTCACCTCTCACAGAGAAACAGTACAGGGACGACAGAAACAAGGAAAGATGAAGATAATGGCATCCATCGTAATACACACATCTAGTTTTTTCCAATAATATCTGCTTGTGGCAACTATAGAATTGTTAACAATTTGTTTGGTTTTATTTTGGCAAGTTAAAACAATTAGTCAAGCTTAGGGGAAGATCATTCCGGTTGGTTAAATATTTAACAGGCAGGACCAATTGTTGGGCAACACCCAGTCCTTACCTGACCTTCACCAAAGTGTTTAAATACCTAAACCTAACCACACGGTACCTCTGCAAAGCCTCGTCTCCAGTGTCAAAGTCCTGAGCTTGGTAAATGAATGTGACACTTCCTGGACTGGAAACGTTGGCGGTGAATATAATCCAGGCAGCAATTAGGTTTCCTCAAAGACAAACTGTATTTGGTCTAAAAACAGTTTAGAAATGAAATTTTTTAGGAGACACGGTGCAATGTGGGATGAAGAGGCAATAACAGAACAACAGTCAGTTTTATGTTTCTGTGAAAGTCTTCTATAAACTTACTGCCAGCACATAAAGAAGCTTTTAAATTGACGTCTCACTAAACCGACTTTGAGTCTTTTTTTTACTGTCAGACTGTATTTAAATGCAGCACAGAGCGGCTGGATGATTTATGTAAACACCAATTGTCTGTTGATTAACCATCATAGAGGGCACCTCTGGGTAATATGCTCCAGTTTTGTGCATGTGTGCGGGTGTGAGAGTCTGTTTGTCTACCTTTTCACAGAAATTAGTTCACTGTCTGGACGGAGAGGACACGTCTGGGAAAGACTCCGCAAGGACACACGGCAGGAATAAAGAAGATGGCGAAAAGGAGCAGAAAAAAACAGTAAGAGGAAATGAAAATGAAGAGTGAAGCGAGAGAGAGAGAGAGAGAGAGAGAGAAAGAGAGAGAGAGAGAGAGAGAGAGAGGGAAAGCATGCACTTTACACTCATGAGTAATTCATACAGGTTTCTATTCTGCCTGGTTTTCTTTCCTCCAGGCCAGTAAACATAAAGAGATGCAACATTATTTGTCTGCTCTCTATAGCGTTCCAGAGCTGTATACATTATAGTGAGGCACAAAGAGAAAAACAGAGGGTATAATTCCCAGACACCCACACTGTCACAAATTTACCACTTGGATGACAACTTAAGGCATCACTGCATGTGTGTGCCACTCAGTCTCGGAGGGTGTCATCCCTGAGGCAAAGGGCGACGTTGGTAGCAGCAGCCCAGCCGACATCTGTCAAAAGCTATCACAGGTTTTAAATGCTTGCTGAGACAGCAAACGTACCTGAGAGTAGGGGTCAGGGGTTATCCTTCTTTTCCTGAGACAGCTACAAGAAACAAAGTAAAGACAATTACAGTCAAGTGCGATTATAGTAGAAAAAAATCTGATGGACGGGGGAATCTGTTCGTTTTTTCTGAAGGTCACACGTGCCCTGGTCCTGAATGGCGTCATCACATATCTCTGGCTTAGAGGAGGAGACGGAGGTTTCCCAGAGATGGAGATACAGAGCGAAAAGAGAATCAGAGTATGGCGGGGACAGGCGGAGAGCGAGAGCGGACAGTCAGTTCAGATTAGGGTTACAGCGGGTTTGATGAGAACAGACTGGACTGATAGTAGGAGGCTTAAATGGGAATAAATGGCTCAAAGGAAGGGGAGCATAGGAAATGAAGAGAATATAGTATGTGGTTTGGAGCCAGGCATTATTAGAACTGTATATAAGGAAGTGAAGTTTACGGGACTAAAAGTACTGAACACTACCTGCAGATAAACAGTAGTTGGGTGCAGATTGGACGTTTTATTGTCCATTTATCCCAAGTACCTGCCTTTATCGCTTTTCTTAAAGCTAGTGCTTATAACTTATGCTTTAATCAAATGAGAGTTTGGCATGGAAAATTATGTTAAATTGCATCTATCCAGGAGGAAATGGTCTCCATGTGCTCAACACAGATAAAGTACATGCAATACATGCGGAAATTGGATGATTTCTTGGTATTGAGGCACCTTTTAAAATAGAAAATGTAATGCACTTTGTTTTACATTGTCCTTTATTTTATGATTCAATGTCTTCTCATGAACATATACACAGTCACAGTTCTATTTAAGGTTGTGCATTGCATGATTTTGCAGTTTTTAATACGTGAAACGGAACAACGTGGCTAGGTTTAGGCACCTAAATCTTTATTCAGGCTAACTTAAAATAACAATGATTTCTGGTTTACTTGACCCTTCCACTCAGGTAAAGGAAACTTTCTCGATCTTTGCATTTCCTCCCTTTCCCCCATCATACTTATTATGGAAACTAGAGGTCGACCCATTACCCATAACAAACTACAATGCTTTGTGATCAGCTGTGTCTACTGGCTCACAATTATTTGTAAATTAGAGTGGATAACTTTTCGTAGGTATAACTATGAACTGTGAATGAGAACAACCTGCATGATTTCAGAAAGATTACTATTTCTTTTTTTTTAATCAAAGTGCTACAGTGGTCAGAGGCGGTCCATGTGTGGCTAATAGCAACATATCAGCAAGAGGCTAATAAATAGCCTATAGCCTACCGTCACTCACGTCACTCATGGAAATCAGCATACCTTTATCTTTGGCCCGTTTCTCCTCTTCTTCTTTTCTTCTTTTTCTGAACTGGGCACCTGATGGCTTATTTGGTCTTTTACTTTGATCCATGATGAAGATGAAGACTCCACATCATTATCTTTTGCCAACACCGTCCGTTTGCCCGTCAATCAACCGGAGTCACGTGACGTAAACAAATTCAAGTAGATGACTGCACACGGGATGATCAGTCTATCCCCCGCCCCCCTCCCGCTTGCCTCTTCTGACACACAACCTGTTTGTATCTCAGCAGCAAGTTGACGTGACAGTGAGGGCACCCCAGTGCCCACTCCACTAACTTGACTATTATTTTAAAATAGGGTTTCTTATAAACTTCTCTACCAGCAATTCTCGTACAGGGGCGGCTGTGGCTCAGTTGGTAGAGTGGGGTGCCCCCCAACTGAAGGGTTGGTGGTTCGATCCCTGATCCGCAGCCTACATATCGAAGTCCTTGAGCAAGATACTGAACCCCGAATTGCTCCCGATGTTGCGTTCATCGGTGTGAGAATGAATTCCCAATGGTACCGTTTAGGGTAGCCTCTGCCACCAGAATGAACGTGTGTGTGAAAGGGTGAATGAGCTTTGAGTGGTCACAAAGCGACGAGAAAAGTGCTATATAAGTGCAGGTCCATTTACCATTTACAAGGAAATGAGCGGTAGTCTAGAAAACTGGCGAGTTTGGTTTTGAGTTTTTTTATTTTTTTATTTTATTTTTTCCTGCCCTGGGTGGTCGCCTACATTGCCCATAGCAAAAACCGGCCCTGACAGTGGTTATGCAAATACTGAAATAGTTAATCATTATTTGAGCCAGAGTTGGATTGCTGGATATGCAATTAGTAATTTGTACCAAAATCAAGGGTTTTTTACTTAAATGTATTCTTTCTACTCATTTTTCCTTCTCTCTCATGTCAGATAAGAAACTGTGTTAAAGGTTCACAGCAGCAAAAGGAACTGCTGGTAGAGAAGTTTATAAGAAACCCTATTTTAAAATAATAGAAATATATAAATTCAAGATACTTAGACATAAGTTCCAAATACATAGCATATGCTCTATAATTGTATAGAAAAAAAAATCAAATTGACAAGGGCATGGGTCATTTATTTTAAAATGTATTTTTTACTTTGTTTGCATCTTGTTAATGTGCAGGTGTGTGTGTGTGTGTGTGTGTGTGTGTGTGTGTGTGTGTGCCTGGATGCCTGCGTGCCGTCTCAGTGGACATCATCAATCAGTCACTCAGCCAGTATTGGCTATGTGACTTGGGCCAAGCTGACAGCTCAGTGTTGGAGGTCGCGGGCTGCAGTGAATAATGAAAGGAAGTGTCATTTAGACGTTTGAAGTGCTTTTTAATACCGCTTAACAAGGAGGGTTCTACTTTAGGAAGCTGGAGGCTTTGGAAATACCATCAGTGACAGGTTTGTCTAAGTTAATCCTTCTTATTCCATCTTTCCTGCCGAGGAGAAGAATTGTTCTGGCAAAGACTCGTAACCCTTCTCTCCCGTGATCCTATAGAAACTGTAAATATTGAACATAGAAAAATTCACATTTTTTCCTGTAATGTGACACACTGATAAGATTGTGATTGGCATCCAATTTAGCTATAGTTTGAGCACAAACACACACACACACACACACACACACACACACACACACACTTTGGTTTGGGAATCCCAGTTTGCGCTATTAATATTCACAGTGCAGTTTGGCTCAGGAGTTGCCAAGGACGGGGACTAACCTTGGGGTTGCAGTGAGAGCCAGAGGGTGCATCTCAATAGTTTGATGAGTGTTACTTCCCCTTCTTTCCTCTCCATTCTTCTCCTCTCCCGCTTTCCCAATGCCAAGTTTTATCAATTTTTTGCAGACACCAACAACATCACCTGTGTGTCCAAGTGTCTCTTTGAGGGGGTTGTGAATAATCTGGTTACAAAGTGCTGCAGGTTCATGGGGAGACTGGGATTAAACGGCTATTTCAAGCTTGATTTGAATTTTCTAACCTGCAATGTGCAGTTATGCTAACACGTGCACTGGCAAGTCATTTATATGTCGAGTTATAAAATGAGAGAAGCTTACTATAAATTTCAACTATCAGCATGGGTAGAAATGTTCCAGAGAGAGGCTTTGTGATGACTCATTGCTGAAAAGGATCATAGGCTAACACTGTCCAATCAATGAGAATGAAAAGGTTGTTATGGGAGTTCGGAAAGCTGTCACGGCATTAACAATTATTCAACACGATCCTCTTAACTGCAGGTCTGATCTTGAGTCTGAAGCATGAAAAACACCTTTCTACTGCCCTTAATGTTTCCTTGTGTTAAAAATATGAATGCAAACAACACCCCGCTAACAAAACAACAGCAGACCTCCCTCCCCAGCTGGCATCATGCCCGGTATCTGCTATTCTGTCCTGGGCGACAACAAGGTCATCTCTGGGTCGCTGCACAGCCACGGACGTGTGCACGTTCTCATCTAGGTTTGTCTAGAAGTCCCGACCCCATCATTAACCCCGCATTCACAGACAGCCTCCTCAACTATGACTCGCAGATTCTCTTTATTTTGGCTCTGACTCACTAAATCCCCTCTAATTCACCATGAATCGATCTCCCCACTTCCCCTATCCTTCATTCTTTCACACTCCTCCTCGCCTTCATTTAGAATCTACCTCTCCTTGTCTCCTTTCATTTACCACACACAGAAATCCAATCACTATCCAATCGTCCGTATCTGTGAAATATTTTGTTGGTATTAGATGACAGAAAAAGCAGCCCTGGTGGTTATTGCGGGCCTCCCTCTGTTTATTGGCAGCACGCAGGGGTTCAAATGAGGCTTAACAGGGGGAACGTCCAACTTCTCATGACCTTAACTCACCTCTTTTCTTGGGTGTTTTGTGCCTTTCAGTCTTACTTTACACAAAAAATGTAAATTACCACATATAAACCAACCATATCGTAATGAGACTAGATCAGGATGTGGCCACCTGCTGCTCCTAAAGTTTCATCAAATAAACAAACAAAAGACTAAGGTTTCTCCTTGTTTTGTGTAAAAACAAACAAGTGGCAATAATCAGAGATCTGACCAAACAGAGTTGGCCTAATGTACCGAGGCCAAAGTGATTTGTGTTTGCTCCCAGTGTGCCATTAGTGCTTGCAAACACAGCAAGTTTCACCCAGGACCAATCTTAGTGAGTCAAACCCGCATTTCTTTTCGGTCTGCCAAACACACAAGAACAAGCAAATTCTAAATAATAGCGTGCAATTACACAACGGACATTTTTTTGGGGGGGGGGTATGTCAGTATGCAAGTCAATTTTGTGTTTTCATGTGTTAAAGTCACACAATAACACAAACAAATTAAAAGCAGCAGTAGACCAGGAACTTCTGTTTCCTGCAAGGTAAAGTTAATGTTTTTGTCAAAGGAATCTGTTGGCTTTTTGGAGACCATAGATTTACATACCAGCTTCAGTTTTCTTTAGAAAGAGGCTGTCTGATGGCAAGGTAAACCAAGGGGAAAATTTTTAATTATAGTGTACACTTAGCTTAGGTTCTCCTGCCTGTTTCTCCAACTGCCATCTACTGACTGTGGAAAAGTACCTCATTCAACCCCACTTCAAGAAATCCAAACTAACCCTTTAACGTTTACTAATCACACCTATGTACCAGAATGTTTAGTGATATATTGGCAAAATGATTGCTTGCTGTATTAAGTATAATGGACAAAGAAGAAGTAGATTAAGCTGCAATAGATAGTTGAAAGGTTATATGGACACTCTGATTTTAATCTTTATTCCACCTTAAAAATGTGCATTTGAGGTGTCATCCAACCCATCTGGAGAGTATTTTTCAGTACTTGCTACACAATAAATTGCTGCACAATTTTAAAAGAGAGACACAGATAAAGGCATACATTTTGGGACAGACTTAACAATGTCACTGTCAGTTGTTCACATGAAAAGTTACAGAAGTAGTTTTTGGAAGAAGAATGAGAGCTTGATAGACAGGTTCAGATCCTGCTTTACATTTGCACAGGTGCACACCTGGCCAGTCACAGCTGGAAGGGTGCACGCTCGTCAGATCGATGATTTTGTGAAGTTACAAGAACTGTCAGGTGCAGACTCTCATATTCCCACATTGTAAAAGTGTGTCGGGAGGGGGCCTTCTGTCACTGTTGGACGATCCCACAAGCATTTAATTTGAGGCATACTGGGCCCTCGAGTCTTTTGTAATCAACATGACTTTCAGCTGACCTCCTTTTCTGTGTGAAAGACAAAACTACCGACTTTCAAGACATATTTGAAACTATGTTGGGTGTCACTCTGAGACCTGTAGACAAACTCACCAAACCAAATTAACCACAGTGATTACACAGTGTTATCTCTTACAGAAGCCAAGCCTTCATCAACAACACCATCCTCCTGAACCAATCAATAACTCACACTGCACGGCATGCTCACAGTATAACAGGCAGGTCAAGGGCTACATGCCATGTGCATCTACATGTAGGCAGTATGGAACTCTGCATGTGATAGATGCAGACTTTGATGGTTATTTTGGTGACAGATATGACACATAAGGCAGTCCCATCTGACGACAAGGTCTAATGGCCAACCTTTTGGTGACACGTGTCTGATTCAGATGTCAATTGATTCCTGAGAGATCATGATGGATGACTGAGCACAGTGGTGAACGGGGAGGGAATGTAGCGTCTAGCATGCTACAGTTTACACACTTCCTTTGGTGGGGGGCAAAGGGCTTGCACATCTACATAGAAGAATAACTTCACCACACAGCAACAGACCGATTGATATTACAGTTCTTCATGCTTGAAATAAGCGAATGAACGGATGGATGGAGGGATCGGGAGTGTTATTGGTGCAAATCCTGATATAATGTGGGAAAATACAACATCAAAGACAGATTGCTTGACAGATTGTGACCAAATGTCATACTGTAGTAAGCGAGCAGGAGTGAGGCGAAGGAAGGAAAAGACACTGAGGGGGAGAGACGTGAGGAGGGAAAGGGATAGACACAAGGCTTCCCAGAGCCAGTGAGTATTTATAGATCAGATATAGTCAGAACCTCTGCCTGGCAGCAGCAATGTGCTCCTTGTTGCTCCTGCTGATGTCTCTGTACACATCCGACACGGCTCTGACTCAGTGGAGAACATTAGGAGAGGATGTGATGGTGATATTAGTGGCAGAGAGGAAGGCTGACGACCAACTCACCCAGTTAGATTCTGCATGAATGGAGCCGGATAGCTGGTTACATGTTACATTCCTCAGAACTAATGTTGCTGAGGAAGGAACGAATCAGGAACCACCTGACCTTTTAAAACTCAGATTGGAGGACTGTATAGTAGATAATCATGAGTTACTAGAGAACAGGCATGGATATACTACATCATTAAATCATTAGTTACTGATTAGTTCACAGATAGCCAATCTGTGTATCAGAATGACCACTTTCTTCATGAGTCATTCCTAATTGATTGATCCAGAGTCCCGCCCCCCATAATTAATTTTGCCAGGTCGCAGAAGCTTGACAAATTGAAACATAGTGACACTGGTTACGTTTACCTGCAGTGGTACAGAGCTTGCTCAGCTATTATTGGAGCATATAGCAAAAAGGGGTGGGACTTAGGAAAGGAAAATCAACTGTGAATCAGTCACTGAGCATAGACTACAAAACATAGACATAGCCTCTGTGATTTCACTTCAGGTTTCTGAAAAATCAGAGTGAAGCTCAGTGTGGTGGCAGCACCTGACTCCTTCTAACTCCCGGCTAATACAAAAAAGGGGAAATAGTTGCAGTGTGGATGAGCTGAGGCGGACCGTATGAAACACGCCACCTGTGACGGCACACACCTGTCATTGAATTGGTCACGTCCTTTATTATGTGCAACTTTAAGCTTTAAAATGATTTAAACAGTTGAGACATGTGGAATAGCTATAATAACCAAAATTATTCTTTGTAGAGGGCTGTAAACATGTTTATAGCGCTGTCAAGTTGGATGTGTTGACATTTGACCCTTGGTTCAATCTCCCTGATAAATGTGGGTCCCCCTCTCTCCTTACCACCCCTAACTAATTGGTGGCCCTTAAGGCCTTAAAGCTGCAGATAAAGCAGATTGTGGTTGCATTTCCCAGGGTGTGAGCGTATCTGTGGAGGGAGCAGTGCTCTCAGTGAACCTACCCTTACTTAATAAAGGTAACAAACAAACAAACATCCTTTATGATGACCTGCTTTTAGAACCAGCCCCAAGTGGCCACTTGAGGAACTGCATTTTTTTAAATTATCACTTGCATGTTGGCTTCATTCTTCAGCCCTGGAGGTTCCCACTTGGTAACGACTCATTAATTACTGATTACTTAATCATTACTTGTGCGCCCTAAAATAAGTGGCACATGAAAATTAGTCCTTTATTACTTAATGATTATCTGACCCTACTTACTTTCATTATCTTCTTAATAGCAATTGATTCGGAGTTATTCAGGAAGTACTGATTAACAAGATTTAATGATTAGTCGTTACTGATTTGTTCCTCACTGGTTGTTCTTTACACTGTTGTTAAATGTTACAATATTAGTAAATACCACAGGGAAAATGTTGGCAATGTATCCATGTGTAGATTTGATCTCCAAAAACTGTCCAATCCATAGCAATGTATTTAAGATTTTTCTTTTTGTGTCTGTTTTTTCTCTTACTCCCCTCTGTCTATACTTAAGCGTGCGCGTGCGCGCGTGCCAGCCCATGTGAGTGGCGACCAGAAAGAAGCGCGCTGTGGTTCACTCAGCTCCTGGATGCCGAGAGCGCACACAGAAACAGACACGGGAAATAACAACTCACATGGCTCTCTGTCTCTCTGTCTCTCTCTTTATCTATGGCAAATCAATTATGACTTGTTAACGGCAGCGTACTTGTAGCCATCCTCCGTGAAGGCAAACAACAAAAAACAGTTGTTTTCACAAACAGAATCGCCAACATATCAGCTGTTTCTCAACAGTTCCACATTCCGGCGCACACTCGGGGAAAATGAAGGCGAAAAACCGTGACCAAAGCTTGTCGGACTCCAGAGAGCTGGACGGATCCTATGACCAGCTAACGGGTGAGTGAACCGGCGTGTGAAACACCGGCGGATGTTGTGTGACTGCATGCAGAAAAAAAAGATTCAATATGTAAAGCTGAGAATGTGAAATTCTAACTTCAGGTTTTGAAATGCCACAACCTGTCCGCCATTGACTATTCATGAACTAAATATGTTTGTTTTTAAAGTAAATGAACCTATTGATATTTTGTTTTTGTGCAAGTTTAACAAGTTTATCGTCGTACTTTAATTCCTACCATTTTTCTGTTTTATGCATGTGGTTTCAGTGTAAAGTAGTGCAACATTTACAGTTCTTATTTCTCAGATAAAAGCATGACGAGTTGAAAAAAATACATACATATTGAATCTTTTAACGTCAGTGTTGCATGCCGGTTCGATTGCATAACGTGGTGCGTAATGTTGGAGAATAATGGTTGGTTATACCAACAGTTTTTAAGACAACAGTGTGATTTTTACTGGCCTGGCTCGGCTATGGGAGACCACCTTAGTGCCGCTGTCTTGGCTGTTGTTGCGTAAAGCGCTGCGGGGCTGATAACACCTGTCTGACCGAGCTGATGCCCAAATTGCGGAGCAGATTCCCCTGCTTTGGTGACACTAATCTCTCATATCGCTGTGAGCTTTATCTGCCGAAGTCTGGCTCTGTAGTTGAAAAAGAGCGGATATTCTCTAGAAGCGCAGCAGACATCTGAGCGACACTTAATGCCATGTGGATTTTCAAACTGGGCAAATTTGTGCGTAATTTCGTGTGTGGTTGTCTGCTCTGTGGGTTTAATAATAAAAATGTGCTCCTGTTATTTTCTGCTTTCTTTGTCTTCGTGTTATTGAGGTGAGCTGGCTGATGACAGCACTTCCACTTAATCAGCACATATGAGACTTGACATACATCAGTTTTAACGCGATATAATGAAGCAGTTCATTGAGTGACAGCGAGCATGCCTGCACATACCTGCGCTTTTTTACATGCGCCTTTGTGAGCTGAGCACTCTCTTGAGGTGTTTCCCTGTCACCACAGCCTCCCATTGTCACATTATAGCTCGCAGCTCTCCCCTGCTTATGTGAGCTCCGTTTTGCCTGTTAAGTGCCAGCTGCCTAAATAAAATGCTCGTTTTTATGCCTGAACACATCTCAGGCCTGCATAGGAAAATAGTGCCTGTCCAGACAGCTGTGTGCCTCTGGCTCGACGGGACACTATAATCTCATTAGCAGCTAAGCAGCACATTGTCACAAATTTAATGCATCCTAAATTAAGAAAAGATTGCAAGGTGTCTGTGTAAAACCATGTCTTCCTGTGTGCAACAGACATGCATTAATGTGGGGATGTTCTGCTGGGTTTCAAAGCTTGTGTGTGGGTATGTGTGTGGGGGGGAGTCAAGAAGCAGCAGCTTCACTTTCCCGCAGTCTATTGTTGAAAGTTAAAAGAATAAGAAGAATTTGTTCTGCCGAATTCAAAAACATCCATCAGGCTTTACAACTCAACATGGGAATTGTAAGTCATGTCAGCCAGCCCACACAGCGTGCTGACCGTCATGCTTGGACAAACACTGAGCTTTGCAGAGCTTCTCAGAGACTACACAACACACTTCAGCAGCTTGACTTCCCCTCTTCTACTGGTGCTCTGAAGCTTTACCTTTTTGGCTCTGCAATCAGTTGCAGCTTAGCGTGCAACACACACCTGATAATGAGCAGCATTATGGAGGATTAGTAAATGTGACGGAGGAGATGAAACTTCTGTAATACAAATCTAAACTCCTTAGACGAATCAGCATTTCCTCTTTCATCTCCTCCCCTCGTTCCAGTCCAGCCTGTCAAAGTGCTCCCCTGTGTTTCACTGTCCGCAAGAAGTCATATTGCTTTTTTAATAGTTGAGCGAGGAGAGAGAGAGGGACCAAGTCATTCAGTGTGGCGGAGCAATTTACTCCTGGAATAGTTTTTAATGACTTTTCCAAAGCTTTGAATTGCGTGGTTAATTTATCTTAGTAAGTCCCTGTCAACTCTAAAACACACTTAGCCCTGATGGTTTGCATGGTTATTATGGCTGGCTCTTGCCAATAAGAGTCAGTGTAATGAAGATGTGATGTAGCTAAAGCTGTGGAGAAATATTGCTGGATTTGTGTTCTTGGCGGGTTTTTTAATAGTATAGACACATTGGCTCAGTATATACTATATCTGTGTGCATGTGTGTGTGACACAGCGAGAACAGGTGACAGGTGATTTTCTGCATAATCCACAATAAAATGGAAAACTATATGGTGTGATGTGAGTGCATGACTTGTGAGAATGGATCCTTAAGTGGGTTTTTTTGTGTGGGAAGGACAGCTACAGGTGAGTCACTCTTCTTACTTACGAGAGAGGGAGAGAGAGAGAGAGAGAGCTTATAGCAAAGCTGACCTGTGTTGCTTAAAGGTAGTGTGGGTGGTCTCCAATCACCGTTTGAGTGAAATGCAACCCTCTAGAAATAACTCCCCTCTCAGTCGGCTACATTGTACTGAAGTGCGCCCCACTGTGTGCGTGCATGTGTCGGAGTGTGTGGTAGCCTGGCATTCCCCGTTGTGCTTAAGAGCACTGGCTGAGAGATGAGAGGTAATTATAGAAGCGTGGTGCAGTAATCTCCTCTTCCACCTCACAAGCCACACTCAAGAGGAATCATATCTACCACACACACACACACACACACACACACACACACACACTGATTTCTCTTCCCATATGTATGTGCAGCTATTATCTCAACCGTGTCACGCTTCTTTTTCCTTGCTCCAAGTCCAGAATATTGTCTTAAGGCTAAATCAGTAGCGGTTGGCAGCCAGTCTGCCAATCAGCCCTCTGTTCTGTCCGCTACTAATAGTGTGCATCATCTCATGTGGTATCGTATAATTACACCAGGATGCATATTCTATATTTGGACCAATGGATTATCAAATGATAATATGAACCCAAATTGCTTTCATTGACTTAACAGCATCAGCACACGATTCAGTTGGTGGCGAGCCTGCTGCAATGAGTATTTAATATACTGACATCTCTGATTTGACAGATCATGTTTTTTTTCTTTTTATATAGCATTTTATGCTGCTGCTATATAAGCTATTCTGTAAGATGCTCACAGAAGTGAGGTGATGGAGTATAAAGGCGAAAGAGTCCTTTTTGGGTGGTGTGACTTGGACTTTCACCCAAGAGACCCGTGTTTATGTCCCGTGTGTAATGAAAAAGTTATGTTATACGAATTAATTGAATTCTATATTATTTTTATTAACCAACATCATTAAAAACCATGGAAAAGGGCGTGAAAAAACACACGAAAAGTTGACAAGAAGACATGACCCCCGAAATGTCCCTAAAAGTGGCACGCTATTTTACGCCGTCTTGATAGATCACCTTGTTAAAATATTTAATCAAAACTTTGTATATTCAGCGAGTGATCTACCTGGTTTTTCTGCTTCTTTGCTGCATCCAGTCACTCAAACCTGCTGCTTAGATGTTGGCGCTTTTATTTCAATCATGCTCAGATTATCTGACAAATCCAAACTTGCCTAACCCTTTAATTTTTATCATTTTTAATCAATGGTGAATAATTGAACCATACATGTAAGAATGGCAGAGCGTAGAAGGATAATCACCACCTCTTTGTGAGAAATTTGTTCTTTGTGTTCAGAGGTCAAATGATCAACAGGAAATCAATCTGCAGCTATTTTCTGCAACAATTATTAATCATGTCATTAGGTAATTTCTGTTGTTTTCTAAAGAAAAAATGCTCCAGCTTCTGAAATGTGAATATTTGCTGGTTTCCAGTCGTTTATGATTGCGAATATATATATATTTTGACATTAGTTGAGGTCACATTGGGATCTGAGAAACTGGACGTTCTAACATTTTATGGTAAACACAATCAATTTCTATATTGATAAAATAATTGTCTGATTATTTGACTATGAAATTAATAAATCCCTTTCTCTTGTTGGTGCTTTTTTCCCATTGTAAATATGCACAAATAGTCAAGACATCATCAGATTTAAAATAATATTGTGCACAAACACTGTCTTGTGTGTTGACAGGTTAGGCAATGAAGTCCATCTCTCAGATTAACTGTATATCTGATCTTGGCAAAGTGAACTGACCACCTGCTTTGCAACAGTCAGCACAATTGCAAATTATTATTAGTTTATTTAAAAGGGGACAGTGCAATTTCATAAAACACATGATTATACATGGTATTACACACACATGCACACACACACACACACACACACACACACACACACACACACACGCACACACACACACACACAATCAGACATGCGCAAATATTCACTAATTAAGTTGCTTCAGGTGAAGTCTTTCTACTTAACAGAACTTAACACATACATAGAAGTTCCTCTCTACAGTTGACTTGTCTCACGCAGCAGCTTGGCTCTAGCAGAGATGCCATTAATAGATCTGAACAGTTAATTTCTCACACACATTGAGTTCTTAATGAGCAATGTTAAAAGCACTGGCATTCAGAGCCGCGCCAAGCTATAAGTCGGCCAAAAAAACGACAGCCAAGAGAGAGGGTAGAGGTGTCGAGGTGAAGGGTATTAGCTGGTCTGGAAGCCACATGACACGCTGACTGATGCAGTGCCCCTATGGTGAAAATAATAATTTACAATTGCTAGACCAAACCGATTCCAGGGCTGAGATTGCCTTCATAATTGAGCCTGTCAGATGGAGTTTAGCCCAGAGTCACCTTCTCGGCATGACAGTTTTTGCTGCAGCTAGAACTGTAATGGCCACTGGCACTAATTAAAAGCCTTTTATTAATGTGTCATATGATGTGCCTGGACATGTGTGACACACGTTGCCTCATCAGGGATCCTCTCTGGGTTCCTGCCTGCTGTTCCTCCTGGAAGCGCCAGAATTGCTGATGTGAAATGACTGGATCCTACATGGAGGAATGCTTGGAGTGGGACACTTAGGCTTATCTGTCACTCTGGTTACATCACTGAGGGAAGGAAAGAGGGAAGGAATCAGGAAAGGAAATGGCTGAAGGCAGGAGAGAAGCAAAGTGCAAGAAGATAAGTTAGGTTGCAGACAGCACTGCATTTGCCAGGCAAATTCCAGCCGTGCTCTTTGGTAGTCTGGAGGCGTTGTTTGCCCTATTATAAAAGCTCCTCCTGCCAATCATATCCTGCTAATGTACGATCCATCAGGCCTATAATGATATAGGACCTGCCACCTGAGACTGGAGTTCTTTCTGACATTCAAATGTGTGCCTCTTAAGGTAAAGTGGATTGAATGTTTGCATGTAGAAATATTACAGCATATAATTGCCCATTCTTCCCCGTCCTCTCCCTAATGTCCCCACTACATTTCTAAATAATTTGACTGACAGTCCCTACTTAAGCTGCACTCTCTCTTTTTCTCTAACTCTATCACACTCCTCCCCCTCACTCTGTCTCCACTCTCACAAATCAGATTACATAATGATATCATATATATTTCTCTATCTCTAACAGAGTGTCTCCAGTGTCTCACTTTCCATGTCCTGATGCGTTCCACCTCTCTTCTTTTTTTCTGCTCTTGGAGGTGTCACGAAACTCGAAATCCATGATTTGATTACATTTTTTATTTTAAGAGCACAATTCAATTTTATTTTCAATTTTAACATTTTTTCTCCAGCTTTTTGGGGGGGGGACAAATTTAGGCTACATTGTTTCAAGTGTGATTTAACTTATGTATATATATATATATATATATATATATATATATATATATATGAATTTCTGTGATTCTGGTGATAACTCAAAGCTAATTTCGATTGATTTTTGATTAAGACATGAAATTGTAACCCTCTTACCTGCTGCCATACCATTGCTTTTGCCTCTTGGCTTTCCCATTGCTCATTTCTTGAACCAAACTGCCTCCCTGACCTCTCTCCTGCCGCTGTCTCCTCCAACTCTTTCAGGCCACACTGGGACCAGTAGCTTAATGGGCCTGGAAGCCAGAGTCAATCCTAACAAGTTTTAATCTTTGACCGAATCTACGGCAGGGCTGTGCGATCGTTAATTAAAATAAGTCCCGCTCACCTCTCCCTCTGTCCCCCCTCGACCCCTCCTCCTCTCCTTCTCCCCTTCTCTGTAAACACATTCATTTATAAATGCCTGCAGGGAGTAAAGGAGAGGCTGGAGAACAAAGCAATGGGAGATGGGAAGACGTGATGGAAAAACAGAATTTGGCGATGCACAACTGAGGATGGAAGTTCTTCAGGGGCAACGGGGAATAAAAATTGTAATAAATATTTGATCCGGTGTATTACAAACATGCAGGATTTTTTTTCCGCTTAACATCAGTCTGTAGCTGTTTCCTTGTCAGATATATCTATCAACAAGCGACTGATTGATTGACTGACGGAAAGTGTCTCTGAGTGTGACGGATCCCATATCATCCTTTGTGTGTCTCTCTCTCGCTTGGCTGTCACTCACAACATCTGATCCACATTAGAGGATGATTTTCTATCCATTAGCTCAGCCATTCTCCATTAGACTGATGATACCTCATCAGTATGTGGAAGAGGAGAGGCCAGCAGATAGTCAAACAATGTTACTGTGTGTAACTATGTAGGTTGCAACCCTGTTCTCCTCTGTTTGTGCACTTTGACTCATTTTTTATTTGTGTGTGTGTGTGTCCGAGAGGGTCCTTTGCCATCAGAGGTTATCAGCTTGCACGTCTCAGATTGAAGATAGGGGATCACTGTGGGTGTGCGCTTGTTGTGTGTGTGAAGCTGTAAACATTTGTGTAGAGGATGTCTGAAGGGCATGCGTGACTGCCATTGAAAGGATGTCTAGAGGAGTGTGTGGGTGTGTTGCCATCTTTCCTGTTTCTCTTTTACTCATTTAAGTGGTGCATGTGTGAAAACATTTTGTTTACAAAGGTAAAAAGTCAGATTTCCATGTCATGTCTTCTAGGTGCTGTTAAAATACTCGAAAAATATCCAAACGCTCAATCCACATAGCACATGCACAAAGCCCGTATTTAGAAACTGTGCTTTTAAATGAGCTGTCAGGATTACCAATAGTGTCTGATGTCACAACTATACTATATATAGGCAGAAGGTGCCACTATAGTGCAGTTCCAGTCATTCCATTGCTGCAATGATGGTGCATAGAGTTTAGATGTGGAACACTCGGAAACTCTGACCAGACTGGGATTTTTTCAGAAAGCAAGCTTAAAGAGAGGGGTGCTAAATTGGAGAATTTCAGACAAAGGGTGAATACAGGGATATTCAGACAGTGGAAGATATGAGAAAAAGTTTATGTTTTTTGAACATTCAAGGTATAATATGGAGGATTCAAATAAGCTATGGACTCAAAAAACAACTCCACTCAATCATCACTTATGACCCACCAGAAGTGTGTGGCAGTGTCATGTTTTCTCTTTTCTTCCTAATTTTCCTGTGTTTTGGGCATCTTCGGTGCCAGCAAAGAGCCTTTGGGCCCCACATGGGTGTGTAACCCCCAGCCAATAACAGTGTGTGCAGCCCATTCTCATTCCTCCAGGTCATCAAATATCGCTGCTTTGTCTCGCCCTTCTGCGTCTAATATTGATGCACAAGGGTGCCGCTGTGTCTCTTTGACCGATGCACAGAATGAAGCTCTGGATTCACACAAAATCTGACAATGTGGCCTTCCCACAGATTGATGCTGAGGGAGTTGTGGGTGTATTTATTTGTGCTTTAGAGTGTAACCAATGTGAAATAATCGGAAAATAATGTTTTATTCCTCTGTTTTACCGTATTGTTTTTGCACCTGCCACTCTCTCTCTTCATTCCCTGTCTTGCTCGATCGATCACTGCTGCTCTCTCTCTACTCTCTGGTTCTTGAAGACAGGGATGAGCGGCCAACTTTGAACTGCACATTATACCTTAAAGGCATATAAACAAGTTCTAGTAGAAACCTCAAATACAAGTATGAACCTGAATATGACAAAGAATATGTCCCCTTTAAGAATACATTGCCTTGTATGCCAGCACAAACAGGTAGACAATAAGTGATTGTAATTTAGTTGTGAACCGGCCTGCTGAGGACATTTACTCTATTCACTGAAGGTACTTCAGATTCAGTAACAACTTTAGTGTGATTGACAGCGCAGCAGAGAGTGATAAGGAGGTGGAGGTGATGAGAGGAGGCCTGGGGTTTGCTCTTGTCAAAAGCAAAATCTCTCATGCACTCACACAACAACACACACAGATGTAAACACACACACGCAGGCAGGCTTTTGGCCTGAGGGATGACAGCACTGCAGCTGGTCTTACAATCAATCAGTTAGCTCTGACAAAACTTTGGACAAGGTCTAGTCAATAACACACAGGCATGCACATTCACACTAACACACATACACACATATATGCGTGCACAGCTGCGAAACAGTCAGAGAAGAGAGCACAGTGGGCAAAACGCGCCAATATCTGTCAGTTAGACAACCAGTCTCTCAGTGCACACAGTGTCTTACTGATAACCAACTCAAACCAAGTTTAATGCAGAATGGCTGTTTCCGTTCCATGTGAGTTTAACCTGGACTGCAGACATTGTCTTGAAAGTTAACGAGGGTAAAAGGTTTTACATGATTCTGTTGTGATGTGAAGGAAAGATTGAGCGGTAATGGTATGCAACTTGTATCAACTTTTCTTTGCAGTGTTTTTCTTCTTTTCTTTTTCTTTTTTCTTGTAACTTTCTTATTTTTCTGTTTATTTTGCATATTTTCATGGTCAGTATGTGCCACCTCAAATAACATTGTGTAGGTAAAGACTGGGTGGGGGAACCTGTCACTTTAAGCCCCTGAGCCTGTGCACAGCCCATTCAGTAATCCAGCCACGTTGTTGGTCAACATGATATTTTCCGGCATTATTAGCTCCCCAGCGGGCTTAGCTGCACTTCTCCTGGCCCAAAAATGGCTGCCTTCATCATTGCTCCTCTGTCAGCCTGGGGCCAGGCTGTGAAAGGTGGCCCTTCCTGACAACTTCGTCTTTATCTCCCCCAGGAGAGGTGCTGAAGTCAGCCAAATCCAAAACCAGCTAAATATTCACAGTGTGACAAGGTAGAAGAAAACAGGACCAAATGCATTTTGGAGGCTACGATATGGTTCAAGGTATAACAATTGTGTGAGAGAAGGTTATTGAGAAATGTCGAAATGCTGAGCTGGGAGTTTTACGTTCAGCTTCACAACGCTGTGTCACTGTTGAACCAGCCTGTACTTCCTCACTCAGCCATGCCAAACTACACACTTGTAAAGACACGGACTTTAGAGGTCCAACAACATATTTGTGTACTTGAAAATCCATTTGCTTTAATCATCTCCATTGCACGCTGCTCGCTCTGGGTGTTTGCTTGTTGGCCGTGGGGCTTGAAAATCCTATTTCTCCCCCCCTGCTATCTCCCTCTGGCACTGGTAAACCGATTACTCACACAGCAACCTGAAGTTCCATAAGTGCTTCTCCCCAGGCACCCTGGCCTGGCACCAGAATTTCATAAGAGTTAATGGAGTCTACTAATCAACACGCACACACACCAACAGAGACGCACACAAACTCACACGCAGGCAGGTTTGATTGATTGGTGGAGTGACAGTCGTGGCAGCAATGGGATCGTTAGCGACCTGGAGCAGTGCAACAGCCACTGACATTACCATCAAAGGTGGACCCGAACTTAATGTTGGATACGGAGTGGAGAGAGGCGAAGCACTGGGAAAGAGAGAGGGAGCTGAATAGTAAAGAAAGAGAGAGAAACAGCTGGAGGAAGTCGAATATTCAAATTATTTTCTATGCCTCGAATCTCAGCTCAGATGTAATCGATGATGGCAGATCCAGGGTCAGTTTTGCATAACACGTTATTGACACAGATGAGGTATGATCAGTGTCCAGGCAGCTTCCAAATACACAAATTATTGTCCATTAAATTTTGATTATTTTCCTGATATCACACAGAATTGACACAAGACCTCCCACCTGCATGACAGAATAGGTATTTTGTCAAAATTAACCATATGAGGGTTTCGTGGCTCATGGTACAGAGCGTTACATTCTAAAAAATAGTGCGCACGTCATTTTACATACATCTACGGTTCGCGGTTGTAAAAACGGCTGTGGTATAAAAAGACAGTTTAAAAGTAAATAAACGCTCAAAAATGCTGGAAGTGAAGCAGTTACGAGTACCAGAAGTGACAATAGTTATGTAAAAACATGATGCACGGAAGGTCTGTGATGTTTAAATCACATTGTTCACTTTTGTTTTTACATGGGACATGAACCCCGTTCTCCCGGGTAAAAGTCTGACACTTTTTCGATGGATCCACCCACCCCGAGTATGATTCCTGCCATTTAAACTCCACATCGATGTCAATCATTACTACTACCCGCAAGAGGCCGGTGGAGGACAGTCTGGACGTAAATATGAGTTGTATTTTGCTGCCCGGAGAAACAACATATGGATGTTTATAAGAGGAGACCAATCTTAATTGACAAACTGTTATACAGTATGTTTCCATCTTCAGTCTGAAATTGATTCCATTTTTACCAACTTCAGATTTTACCCAACTAATCAAACTTTTCTAAAACGTTTCTTTTGTAAAAACAAACTATGATGTTTAGTGATACTGTGATATTCCAACATACAAAGTGATTATGTACATTCACTGAGTGAATATTTAAAAAATAAAACATATATTTCTCGCTAGAAATGTGATCAAAATCCATTTTTATGCAGAAAGTAAGTCAAAATATAGATTTTTTTTCACTAAAAATGAGAGAACAGTCCGCCATGTTTTTTGTTCTGACCGCTGGGACCTTGAAAGTCACATGACTTGGAACAAACCAATAGGAAAAAATATTAACTTGCATTGTAGCGAAATCCGTGTCAGTTTCACGGAAATTTGAGTTATTCCGTGGCTATTCCATGGATTTTGAGTTTAGCGAATCCGTGGCTATTTCACAGATTCCTGTGAGACCAGGTTCATCAAACAACCGTAACTCCAGCCAGGAGAGCCGCAGTTAAACCTAACACCAGGGTAGATAGTGAAATTATGGAAAGTTGTTAGCATACTCTTCTTCTATTTTGAATGTGTGAAATTTTCTTTCATAGTTACTTCTTTTACAATATGGCAGTAAGTCTCTCTGGGTTATCATCTGACCTGTATCTGCTGGGGGTTGGGATGTCAGACTTCCTGATAGCTTGGTCTTTGGAGAAAACCTAAAGTAAGCCAAATATTCAAACAGTGCCAGGTAATTATATTTTCTTCCTGGCATTTCCGAACATTTGGGGAGCTTAAGGTGGACAGGTAGAGATGAAAACAGATGATAGACTCTGAGGGAATAAGCTACTTCTGTATTTATGAAATACATAAAAGATGAAAGCCGACTCAAAAGGCTTTCTCTGTATGTGATGTGTTTCTAAATCCAAGTTTGCCCAGGCATGACCGAGCGTGATATTGAACTGTGACTCATACATCAACGGCTTGCTGAGCAGCGATGTAAATAATATTACATGTCATCATAATGAAAAGTGTACTTGAAGAAAGTCGTAGAGTAGCATCTGTCTGAAGGTTGTTTTTTCGGTCGCCATCTATTTTTTTTCTTCCCTCCAACCACAAGATGTTTGCTTCTAATGAGGGTGAATTAAGGAGCCGCGGCATGCACGTTCTGATGCACACTCAGAGAAAGTCATTAAGAGGGGTAACGATTATTAATGAGGCCAGTATAAATTTCATGTGCTGAAATATGGGTCTGTTGTTTCCTTCCTGCGTGTTCATGAGTGAGAGAGGCTCTGCTGGATTTTGGCATCAAAGGAGACATTACTGACTGACGGTGTCTAATGACACTCCTGACTCACTGAGCAGGTTCAGCACCGTCTGAGGATTGAACCACTTAATTAAAGTTTCACTTCTATGTGCTTTAATACGCCTGGAAAGTTCTCCCATGCCAATTATATTCTTATTTACTGTATAGTGTGTCTATATACATATGTGATATGTATGTGTAAAGGCTGTGATGGTGAAACCCCTTTCAGAATTAATAGCATAATAACTCGCACTGTGTCCTGTAACTATAATTTTTTTCACACAATGTAATCTCTTTCATCCATATGAAAAAATTAAGTTTATCAACTTACTATTTGTGAATTGGGACCTTCAGTATTTGGAGCAAGTAGCTTGTGAAAGTGTGAGAAACCCATTATCATCAGCATACGCTGCTCATGTCATTTTCACACTGTAGCTGCAGCTTATCACATTAATTAGTCTGCCAGCAAACACTGTATAGGCTATGGTCATTAGATCGTTAAGATTTAGTTATTCATAACTTTAGTCACTTGTTTAAAATTTAATGAGGAAAGCTAAACTGATTCATAAGGGTTTGCATTTGGGATGTACCCCAATTCCAAAGCACAAATAATGTGAGGGAAACAGATATTTTTATTGCTCCAAAGTTGCTTGTTGTTATTCTGGGGAAAAAAATAGCCACCATTGACATGTCTGTCAACCATTATGATAGAGGGTGTGGGAAATAAATGCCAATAATAAATAAAGGTGATGCTTTGAAGGCACAAACACTGAGTTGATGATGAATATTATGTTAGAAAAAACAATATTAGTCCATTTAAATGTGACTTCTGGTATAAACTATGCCCACTCCTGGTCCTTAATACCTATACAGATACAGAAACAGATCATTTGGTTGGTATACAGATAAGATAATGTACACCTCTAATTTGGATTCAAGTAGTTTTTATATGCTATTATGCTAGATATGCTAATTAAAAATAAAAGAGTAATGTACCAAACATTAATCTGCAGATTATATCAACTGTAGCTACAATGCTGGAAGAAATGTATCCTCGGCTATGGTGTAGTTACAATGGTCACTATAATATGGTATTAGTACTCATCTCTATCATATAAATAATTAAAACGGTCTGAATCCGGCCTGCGGCTCTTCTGTGTGGAGTTTGCATGTTCACCCCGAGTGCGGATAATCGGTTAAGGATAATGAATGATTGAACTTTATAGTTCTGAATTGGAACCATGTATATTTCTAACAAATAGCTTGTGAAAGGTGCGCAAAAGTAAGTATGCCACCTGTTATTTTAATGTCTCAGATACTTTTTATCAAGTACCATCGCATTTATATCCAGCATTTTATTGTGCTCTTCATTGTAGAAGCTGTAACTAAGTTGTGCTTTAGTTTGACTTCAGTGGCAGAAGTTGCACTTAGAGGTCAAGCAGTCTGCCAGCAGTGCAGGGAAACATCGGCTGCTGTGTGTGCTTTTGTGAATGTCTTGAGGGAGTGTTTGTGTGTGTTTGTAGTACAGTACTATCTCATTGATATTCCTGAGTAGATCTTGACATTAGGGAGTCATTAGAGTTTGACAAGCTAGAGGCAAAGGGCCCTTTACAGATTCTTCTCACCTCTTCTCTCACCTTCACTTTTCACCCTCCTTCTCAGTTTCTCTCCTGTACATGCCATGCTTTTATGAATGAGAGGATGTATCGGTAATGATGTTTTCCTATTTAACCCTCTCCTCTCTTCTCTGCTCCTCGGAGGTGGAAAAGGTGATTAAAGTGGATGTAAAAATTAATAGTTTCAGCAGCAGCTCTCATGCCTGGGTGGGCAAGTCTTGAGTGCACTGGGCACAGTAATGGAAAACAATGTGTGTGTGTGTGTGTGTGTGTGTGTATGTGTGTGTGTGTGTGTGTGTGCGTGCGCGCACGTGTATTTATGTGTAGGGGTTGTTTGTCACTGAGGGAGATTTATTCATATTAGCCCTTCAGCTCAGTGCGGGTGGTAGAGTGAACTCACTTTAAGGTCGTACAGTTAAAGAAGTGAAACATAGATGTATTTCTGCCTGTCAGATTTTATCTACAAGAGATGAGTCAGCCTTAAAAGAAAATAACAAGATATGATAAATAATATGTGTCACCCTTCATGCATTGTGTTATCAAGTGATACATACAGTATAGACAGGCCATCTGGGATATTTCCACAGTGAATAATTAGTAATGCAACAAGCCGCCCTTTATTATCATTCCAAAGTTATGAATTTTTAACATTTCAGTCTGTTAATAGTAGAAAGTGCCAATGAGAATTCTGTGAAAATAATCAAAGACTAACATCATTATTTGTTAATATGATGATACATGCACATATGTCCACTCCTAATTGGGAGTGGTGGTGATTGTCATGTTTGCTGAATGACCTTATTTCATCTGCAGAAATAACTGAATTATTATGACATGTTGAGAAACATTGGCTTATTCAATTTTGCCCTTTTATATGTTTTTAATTTGTAACTCCTGGGCATATGGTGAAAAGCTCTTTGAGCTCAATGTGAGGCAGATCAAAGATTCATGGTTTATGAGAGACGGAGAAAGAGAGAGGACGATAGAAGCCATCTCCAGAGGCCCTCTCAGTCGTCTCTCTCTGTGATAGTGTCTGTGGTATAAAACTTAAAAACAGGAAAG
Organism: Centropristis striata; assembly: GCF_030273125.1. Lineage (NCBI taxonomy): Eukaryota > Metazoa > Chordata > Actinopteri > Perciformes > Serranidae > Centropristis > Centropristis striata. The sequence goes on from NC_081536.1 coordinate 12,617,029, forward strand.
TCATCTGGTCTTAGATCCTTTTTCCGCCGAACCTTTCCCATTTTTATCAAGGACTTTGACAAAAAAAACATCTAACATGCAGTTAAATGTGATCAGGGCAAGCAGCCAGCCAAAAACGCACACCTCCACACAAACACACACTGACTGCGGGGAACAGCAATTTAATAAGCTCAAATACGACCCTGTAGGTCAATTGTTTGACGGAAATGAAATAACTTCAAACTTGGCAGGCGGCAATATCATCTGGTCTTGTATATCCTGTTTCTTTTTCTTTTTTCATTATTTAACAGGCTTTCCAGGCAGTGAAACCAAATCAAAGTTTTATAGACTAATGCAGCATCCATTTAGTGAGTAGTAGAGCTTCCAGCTGTCAGTCAAGTGAGACACACACACACACACACACACATGCACGCACACACACACACACACACACACACACACACACACACACACACACACACATACACACACACACAGGCCCACACACACACTGTAGGTGAGACTGATGCCCGTTGATCTGTTGATTCAGAACTATAATACCACAGCTGCTCTCTGTCAGCACCTCCAAGCAGCTAGAAAAGAACCTCTGTCACCACTCGCCTGCCTCTTAGTCTGGCTTTATGTCAGCATAATGCTTATGGGAAATATTTTTAGCACCTCTTTCATTCTGTCCTTGAAATGCAGCATTACCCGGTTGGAAGGAAGTGAATGTGGTAGGTTATTGCATGAAAATTAAATGGGTGCTCCTGATAAAGTAGCAATAAACGGTCTAAATGATGCAGAAAATACAAAAAATTGCTGATAGTCTGATGTCATCATGTGCAACACAGTGGTAGCGTCTACACTCGACAGACACTTGTTGACTTCAACCAATTTGCTGTCAACAAACAGATGATGTAATCCTGTCTAGTCAGCAAACTTGCAGCTGAAATACTCAGAGGATACACTTCCGATGCTGCCGATATCCTTCCTGGTACAGAAGACTTTGAAAATATTACATTTCATTGTTAGAATTGTCAGCAGTGGTGGAATGTAACTACTTGAGAATTTACTTTTCATGCATCTTTGCACTTACTTGTTGTATTTTGTGCACAATTTCATTTGTCTAATACTTAGTTACTTTTAAATGACCCCTTTCTACGATAAATTTCCAGATGTGTTCTTTTTAAATGTTTGTGAAAAACTGAAGGATGAAGTCTTCTATGTGTTGAAAAAAAAATCTCCTGCTTCTTAAGCTAAATAAACTATTTAAAGATTCTCTTGGATCAGCTGGGAAATGCAACATCGAAAAGCTGAAAACAGGGCTGTTTTTCTGACACCATAAAGTTTAATTTTGAGAGATATTGCGCTCACAGGACAGGGACACAACAAGCATATTATGATCATATGATCCTCTTATATGATGCTATGTTGCTGTTAACACTAACAGTATTTAAAGGAGATAAAATTAGCACAACCTTGAACATTAACAGAATGTGGCGGTAATAAAAAACATAATTTATATTAGAAAGACTCTGACAGTGAACATGTTTCTGATCAACGAATACTTGATGTACATTTTGCTTATAATGCGTATATAGTTTTGTATATAAGTAACGTTTTGAGTGCAGTGGAAGTTGCAGTTTTACTTGCAGTGGAAGAAAGTAAAGGCTCTGAATCCTTCCTCCAACACTGATAGTCAGTTGTTTTCTTTCAACTTCTCCTACACAGCAGTGAAGAGTGACGTGTTTGTCCGCTGTTCTTCGGGTTGGTTTGGGGGGATTTGGTGACAACTTGATGATGTCAACATGTCTTTATTAACCTTCGCCATCATTAAAGTGGGTCAGAAATGTACTTGGGCGGCTTGCAATATACAGCACAGGGTACTGTTTGTGCTGAATGTGTCTTACTCCCACTTCTTTTATGCTTGGAGGATTTTTTCCATAAAATCTTTATGGCAAGAGAACATTAATTAGGAATAACATAGATGTGTGCAGCCACTTTTAGTCTCCGAAAGGACTGCATGTGTTATATATGTGTGCCCTTAAGAACACACTTTGCTAGACCTGTCACGGAGGTAAACTGTGTGCCTTCCTGTTCCTCAGTTTTTTACAGAGGTAACACACAGTAAGGAAAGCTTGTATGAAATTGTGTGTATATTTTTTGTGTGTGGAATGTCTTCAACAAAGATGGAGGGAGACGCACAGACAGGTGTGTGTCCCTCTTTCTCAAATCTGCTTCTCCTGCGTTGCTGTGTCTTTCCAGCAGCAGAGATGAATTGGTCGCTCTTTGTCTCTGTTTCTTACCAGCTCCTTAAACAATCCTCTGTGCTGCTCTTCACTTAGCTTTGAGTTAGACAGGCGGTCTAAAGATAGAATGGAACAATGAGGACTGCGCTGCTGCTCTGCTCTAATAAGCAATGATTGCTACTTTGTGTTTTTTTAAAGGCTCAAACTTTGAATTAAGAAGAGCTGAACCAAGCCTGTTGATAGGCACTGCTCCCACTGCTTGTTATTGATTATTCATAATGCTATTCTTTCTCTACAGTGCATTTAATCACCAGTAACCCATGTATGTATAACTGTAGTGTTACTATTGTTTGCAGTACAATTTAAGAATGGTATTTTATGGTTTACAATGAGGATTTTCATACAAATTAAATATTTTCCTGACAGGAAAACATTTGTACCAGAAAGGTGCCTTTAATGTGATTTCTAGCATCATCAGTTTTCCTGTGATGAATAAAAAAAATAAAATCAGATAATTAGCATGAGCAGTAATGGTCGCTATGGTTGACCAGACAGACAAAAAATGGGTATTATGGTGAAGCAGTCTTTGTAAAGTGCAATAACACCTCAGCAACAAAAGGCAGGATCTCATACATTGGCACTTAAAGTGTGTGTGGGTGTGTACAGTATGAAAGCGATGAAAGGTTTTGGCAGCTGCTGTTTTACCGTCCTGATGGTGTGTGTATGTGTGTGAGATTTTGGAAAGGATTGAGAAGAACAGAGATGCTGGTCAGTGCTCTGGCTTGGCACAAAAATGAAATGGTGTGTCTTAAGGATTGGAGGATCCTCTGTAATGCTGATGACACCTTTTATCTCTCATTTGTTAGTCAAAGTGCAGGCCATCTTGGCTCAGTCGGATACCCCCCCCCCTTCATTCTCCTCTAACACCCCTCTTCTCTTTTCTCTGCTGAATTTGCGACCTGCATTGTGGCAGTGATGACAGAAAAGCTATGACAATAATCCCCTGCCACTGGATTCCTCCTCACCTCTTTTATCAGCCCCTCACCCTCAGCCGGCGCAACAAAGACCATTTTCTGTCACAAGAAGACAGCCGCTGTGTCAGAGTGTGAAAGTATAGGTTTCCACTCAATTCACTCAAGTGGGAGCGCTTTCAAATTGTATTATGGATGGAAGTGATATGCTGTAGTGCAGTCAGAGATACTGAGTTCAGGCACGCATGATTAAATACTTTAAAGGGACAGTTCACCTAAAAATCAAAACGGCATATTTTTCTTCTTACCTGTAGATCTATTTAACAGTGTAGATTATTTTGGTGTGAGTTGAGAGAATTCAGCTATAGAGATGTCTGCTTTCTCTCAAATATGATGGAACTTTATGGCGCTTGACTTGTGATGCCAAATAATACATCTGAAAACTCAACTCGACCCTGTCACTGAAGATAACCCACAGACCTTGTTGTGAGCAGTTTCATGTAGGAATGATATTCTTTCTGCAGAACTACATCCATCACCCGTATCAATAGTACACAGAAGGAAGAAGAAGCTAAGCAGAAACTAGCTAACAAGCCTCCGGGAACAAGAACAAGAACAACAAAATTGATCCATTCGGTCTGAAAATATGTGAAAAGTCCAGAAGAAATTATTGTTTTATATATTTGTTTAACCGTACTCAAGTTAGCGAAGGGCTAAACTGAGAGTTGGCAAGCTAGGCAGGCAGAAGTCTCAGCTGCACTTGCTGTATGGGCCCAGTTTCCCTTATACATCCATGAGTTAAAGTTACGGCTCAGCTGAGGAGGACGGCATTACTGTTTACATCTCACGTTGTCATAAGCACAAGCCTCTCTTCTATGAGTAGATGTTTCTTCAGCTGCAGTTATAGTTCAGTAGAAAGAAACACAAATTGCTGCTTTTAGCACCACAAGCCGAGTGTCATCAAGTTCCATTATATTTGACAGCCGATATCTCCAAATCTCCGCAACTAACACCAAAACATAAATGAAAGCTGAACTCTTCCTTTAACAGAGAACATTTTTTGCAGGTAAATATTTAGGAGTCACTTTGCAAGATTCCTTAATACCATGTATCTCCAGCATCATCCCTGTCCTTCTCCTCAGCCGGAGAGTTCACCTTTATCATCCTGAGGACACAATCAATTTTAAAATGGTTGTTTGACAACGGTAATGCATGCATGCCCATCACAGCTTTAATAACCACCTGCATGAGGAAATTATGTGAAATGAAACGAGTGGAGTTTTCACTTTGGTGAAAATTTTTGTCAGACTGCCATACGCTGTTTGGTACATAATGGGCCAATTCTCGTTATCGACTCCTTTTAGGTGTGAGTCATACATGAATTGTTACACTCACAAATGGGGATTTGTCTCGGCAGGCTTGCATTTTTCTCTCGCTGTGTCTGTGTCTTTCTGACCTTGCTGAAGTTTGACATTTTGAGCATAGCACTTTGAAGAAGTTGCAGACAGATGGGAAATAAAGCCTGGTAATGGCACCGGTTAATGGCCCAATATGAAATTTCAAACACACGCCCACATGCTCACATACACACAGGCATGTGTGTGGACACATACACACATAGACGCCCTCCCTGTGTGGGTGTTATAAAACTGTGACATTTCTCTGCCGTTCACCTCCTCCCTTCTCCTCCCCATACCCCCCTCTCCACTCATCTTCTCCTCCTCTGCTCCTATTCAGCTGCGTCCTGATGGGGAAGCCTGTTTGTCTTATCGCCCCGTGCCAGCTGTGGTTGGGATCAGGGATCTCGGGGTCTCTCCTTCCCTCGACTCACCCCATACTAAAAGAGAAGAGGGGACAGAGATTTGGCATGCTTCACACACACTCATAAACAATTACAGCACACATACACACACACAAAGACACAAACACTGGGGCACACACACACTTGCAACCAAATTTCATGGCTGGAAGTTATGTGGACCTCAGAGGCGAAATAATAATATTGAAGAGGAAATATTGTCCGACTCTTTCAGCTGGCTGTCTCCCCTTTACACCGTCATTAGATGCTCTCTTTGCCAGACTCTGTAATGCCACCTGCCTGTGGCTGTTAATGACTACAGCCACTCTCTATCCCCCATTCTCCTCACTCACTTAAGCACCTTAATGAACCACCTGTACAGCCTGTGTGTATCCTCGGCTGTGTATGTGTATTTGCATGTGTGTCTGTGCAAAACTGCCCGAGGGTTGCCCCCTGTGTATATGAGCCAATTAACTTTACTTACTTCTCTCCTAACGACTACTTTGAAATGAGCACAGAGAAGGTGGAATAGAGACAACTCTGGCAGCCACAAGGAGCACACGATCCGGAGTGTTTGTGCGAGAGGCCAGAGGTGAAAGCCCATCATGGAGATGACTCTGGCTAAGAAATCTGGATTTAATTTGAATAGTTTAATTGTTTAGATTGAAATGACTGCAGCGGGCAGTTTGCCTTTTTTTTATTTGTTAATGATTTTATCATTTGAATCATGCTCTTTTACTATTTTTCTTTTGTTTTTTTAAAACCACTCATGAAGAAGATAGCCACTTGCAGATAAATGGTTACAAAAATGGTTGAAATTTACAGCTTGCATTCCAGCTTGCACAGTAAACAAAACATAAGATTTTTAGCTTGTAAAACAGCCATCTCTAAACTGGGAAAATTGATATGGATGCTGTACCTCAAAGATGGAGCATGCAGTAGTAGTTGCAAACATGAAACATACCGGTCCTTTCTTCCTCAAGCTTCTGCATCGATAAAGCCTCTGCTGAATCTTTTTCCTGTCTTTGTTGAATCACATGGCTATCAAAATGAATACATGCGAATCAATGCTAAACGTGCATTCTTTTTAATGACCAGCAGGGAGCGACTTTGCTGGCTGCAAAAATGCGTTTAATTGTATAAAAGTCTATGAAAAAATATCCTGACTTCTTACACAATTTATTATCACAGTAAAGATTTTCTCAATGAGCTTATGGTCTCAAGCTAGTTTCTGTATATAAATAATGGGCGTAGTCACCGTGACGTCAGCCATTCGTTTGTGGACTGCCCGTTGGAAGCCTCGAGTTCAGTGTTACACTCGTCGCCATCTTGCGTCACCATCTTGTTTCCGATACGCGGAGCAGACCATATTTGGACTGTGGAGGAGCGCGAGGGATCTGACGACACTGACTACACACCTCTCTACACCTCAACCTGACTGAGAGAAGCCGCTGCTAATTCATGTTAGCATTAACTGGAACATTAACTGGGATGTTAGTTTGGGCTAGCAAAAAACAAAACCAAAATGTATGTTACTCACCTCAGAAAAATGAAGAGTGAATCCTTGGAGTGTCTGTTGGTCCAACCAAATGCTGAACAAGACATTTTTACTGAACAAAACGTTCAAACAAACTGTCATTAAGTGAAAATACAGTGTGAAAGGGTCAGAGGTATGAGACCAAATCGGTAAATGTCCTCTTGTCTATCTATATAACGTTATATATAACTTTATTGACACGTTGGCGTGGATACGCATTGTTCTGCTTCTCTCCTGATGACGGCTGGCCTTGTTAGTGACCTGTCAATCAAAGGTAGTCACGCCCCAAATCATGCGATTCTTTATCTTCTATTTTCTTCTAAATGGGGCCCTTAACAGAACTATTAACATCAAATTGTCTCGAAGATTTTTTAGAGACTGTAGTGTTGTCCTGAAAACAAGAGGTAATAAATCAAGTGAGAAGTTTTCTCATTTTGCACTGAAATAAATGGACAGAATTTTTTTGCAGCTAAACTTAGCACCCCCTGCTGGAATTTTCGGTAGAATGCAGCTTAAAGCACTTCCTGGTTTGCCTCCAAGCTCAGACACGGAGATTGCTGCCTGGTTTAAAGCCTTATTCAACAATCCTACAATTCTACAATTGTATCCAAAGTGACGTACAATTGAGCATTAATGCAACACAATCAAAGATGAAGTCAAGAAACATAGCAACAGTAAGTGCCATGGGTTAAGTTTGAGTCCATTAGGACATAAGTGTTTTTAGGTCGCGCGAGCGGTCAGTGTGATACTTATTGTAGTCAACTGTGTAGATCAAGTGTGAAGGTGTTCAGTAAAGAGTTGGGTCTTCAGTCTCATCTTAAAGATTGATAAGGACTCAGCAGATCGGATGGAGTTTGGAAGTTTGTTCGTTCTAACACAGCATGATGTTCATTTTGTAAAAAATGAGGGTCTAAATTTAGAGTAAAATAGACGAAAAGCAATCTTGTGGTTGACAAGTGACTACCACTGCAACACAAAAAAATGCAAACACAACATATTGTATGGAAAATGTACCTTGAATATTAAGTCTTCCTCAAGCTTTGTTTTTGGTCTCCACTGACTTTAAATGATAAATGCTCCACTGTGTTTACCAGCTAGTCGCTCACTTTGTCCGTCTGCTGTTTGATGCTGAGCAAGTAGTGTACAGTGGGTTTTTAGAGCATTTATCGCTGTAAACAGCTGCCTTCTGTGTGTGGAAACAACGGTGTTGATGAGGGCACTGAGACCGAACCAAAATAATAAAGTTGTGAGCGTGAAAATCAAAACATTAAGCAAAATTCTCCATGGAGCTTCAAACACAGCCTAAAGACCTGTATCTCTCTGGTATGTGTGCCAGAATGTTGCTTCATAGCAGCTGTATGTGTTTTGTCCGTTTGCTATTTTGGGGGGGCTTTTACTGCCCCCTTTGCTTAATGCAACTTTAATGTTCAGCTTCAGTGTGTTCAGCAGGATGGAACAGATTGCCTTTTTAAAAAACCCAACTTTTTTCCTCAACTCAAGTCAGTAATTGGACTGTCTCTCAAGATTTTTTTTCCAGACACGCTTGCCCAGACCTGCCTAATTAAGCCCACACAAACCTCTGACAGTTTCTCATCACTTTCGCTGTACTCTGGCCTTTTCTAATAAACTTGAAGTTCTAAAAGGTAGCGTAGTGGTTTAGCTGATAACAATGCTTTTGTTTATGCTGCTCTCCACGTCACTTTCAAATTACCCGAACACCAGAGGCAGCAGTTGCAATCCACTGAAACCTCTGTTTAATAAACAGAATTCATTCCCTCTGTCTCTCAGCCTCGCCACAGGTGGGGACTGTGCTGTGATGTTGACTACACGGTCAAATGGTTGAAGTGCCACAGCTTGTTATATTCCTCCTAAAGCCAGTTCCTTTTTAGTTTTTTCTCTCTACATTTGATATCAAGTTTCATTCTATTACTCAGGTTATTTCTTTGACATGCAAATGTGTTCATATGGGCACATGGTGCTAATGCTTTCTTTAATAATGGCTTTATTCATCCTTATATCAAGAGAACCATCTAACAGCAAAACATAGACGCCAATCAGCTGGCAGAAATCCAGCGGTGTTTAATACTTTGACTGGCTGACATATCACACAATCTAATTCCATCTCTTGGACCGTTTCATGGTTTCATAACAAACTCTGAGATTAGGATGGTGTCAGACCGCTAAACAAACACACACACGTACCCTGCGTGTGTATTTATGTCCCCTTCATAGTGATGGTGTTGCCAGACTTGTAATGTCTCTGAGGTGTTCGCTTGGATAAAGGTCATCTCAACAATTAACCTTGTGTGACAAGTGACGCAGCAATATAAACATCAGGATAGCGGCCTCTCAGTAACAGGCAGACAGTCTACGTCTAAGCAAACATAGACATATATAGCTATAGGCTTGGCACACACTCACCTGGGCTTTGATTTGAGCTGGTCGATGGCTTTAAGAGTTAAGGTGTGTGACCCACTTCATCATGTCCTTAATGACCGTCTGAACAGGAGACTCAATTCGACAGAAAGCCAACACAACAGAATAGCTGTGCCCCCTGTGAGCCGTCGAGAAACGACAATGCAGCTGCAGCCAACAGCTTGGAGGCAAGTTAGCTTTGTTATTGAACACCTGCCGGACTGCTGCAGAGCTCTGGCTTCCAGTTCTCTGGGGTATCTGAGAGCTGAAATCTGTCCGGGGTTAGTTAAAGGATAAATGGGATATGAAAATGAAAACACCTGGAGGCGACTTTATTGAAAATAATAAAGTTTGATCGAGCTGGCTACAGGTTTATCAGCTGCTTTGGTCATTATAAGATTAAAAACAATTTCACAGTCTTTATTATCAAGGTACACACCTGTTTAAGTGTAAGTGACAGGAACTGCCCAAGCTTTTATCTCCTCATATCTCATTAAAACACTTTTGTTATTGGAAGTTTGCTGAAGTTGAATGGAAACACTGAGCAGAAGCAACAACCTGACTTGTCCCTCAGCCTCCGTGCTGCATGTCTGTGAGGCATCCAACATCACTCTGTGACTTCACCTTTGTGCCTCACTAAAAACAAAAAAAAATCAACAACAAAAAAAACTTTTCAGAACTACCAAATCATCATTCATTTTCAAAAGTGTAATCTTTTAAATGTCAGTTTGTTTAAATGCCACTATTGTTTTGGGGAAAATACTGCATACTAAATGCTAGGGGGGATTTGTATTGTATTTTTTCAGCCTGGGATGTGTTAGTGATTAGCAACAACATTGATTTTGAGGCATTTTTATTTTTTGTGCATTAAAAAAACAAACTCCCACTTGTTTCATTAGAGGACAAAACAATCCCCCAACCAACACTGCTATAAAATACTGTATAATAATATTATTTATATTCCACTTTCACTGACTTAAAACTTTTAACCAGATCCAGTCCTGATTAGAGTGTATGTCAAATAGTCATATTTAAATTTTAACCCTTTAAATTCCAGTTTGTTTTCATAATGCCACTGTTCTTTTATGACATACACACACACACACACACACACACACACACACACACACACACACACACGGCTGATATAATAGTAATAATAGTAGAAAATACAACTTGCATTAACAGAGCCAAATTATCAACATATTTAAAAAAGAAAAAATCTAAAATGTCCCAAGTGATACATAAGGGTTTAGACTCCCCACTGGGGCTCAGACTCTCTCTCCTGCAGAGCGCTTCGGTAGGATCTGCTGTGAAGTTTGCATTAATTGCATTAATAATCTTTTTTTTTTTTGTCATTTTAATACGATGATACATCAGCTACAGGAGAGCTAAAACATACATGGGCTACTGTAATACTGTAAGTTAAAAGTAAGATGTTGTCAAGTTCACAAGTAAAATAATTTCATTTATTGCCTGTACTAAAGGAGAAGCTGGTGTGTTTTGTCACATGTACAGTAGAAGCTTTATTCCCTTCCATATCCTCCTACATGTCACTACAGTGTGCAGGAAGCCTCTCCGCAGGGAGTTGATCTCCAAATTACAAGACGGCAAAGTCTGACAAACTCTGTCCCACACAGAGTACTGCAGGTGGCAGAATGGCCTTTGTGCTGACTGTCAAACTTTGGCTTTTTCTTTCCTGCCTTTTGATTTGTAATCTTTGAGCCAAACACCTACATGCTGCTCACAGATAGCTTGTCGATTTCTACATTTTTTAAATATACTTTTATTACGAACTGACTTTAGTTCTTTCACAGGGCTTTTGCATTGTTGAGAAGACTTTAACTTGTAAAAGTAATTCTGTTAACTTGGAGTCCAGTTCTGAGTGCAGGGAAACTATAAGAGAACCTCTATAAATTAATTGGTGGCTTGTGTGTATCTTATAGAAGAGAGTCACTCCAGATGTCATTTCAGAGAACATTATTTTTTACAGCCAGTAATACCCGCTGTCAGAAGTATGACACTTATTCCCTTCACGCTCGATCCTCTCTCCACTCCCCGAGTGTCTCTCTGCTGTCATGTCTCCTCATAGGGCCACTTATTTTTATGTCTATGTTTTTGCGGACAGTGTTGTGTGTTTGGCTAAGATTTGAGTAAACTGGCCTTGTGTGCATGCTTGTTTGGGTAGAACTAACCTCTCCCGGGAGATGTAGGAAATAATAGAAACTTCAGTCAGGATTTATGAGTGACGTACAAACACGCGTTTATACACACACACACACACACACACACACACACACACACACACACACACACACACACACACACACACACACACACAGATAAAAATACACACATGTGGTCGGTGCTGCTTTCCGATACTGTGTGTAAAAAGCTTTCTATTTCTGTCTGGAAAAATGTTTTACTTAAATCACTTACACACAAATACACAGGTTCAGCTTTCACTCAGCCTCATCCAGTTACTGGGGGGAAAGGCTGCTGCACACACAGATGGAGAGTAGATTAAAAACACCTCACATCTTTAAATGCTCCTTTTTTTTAACTGGTAAGACCTTAAGAAATGTTTAAAGCCTATCACATTAAGTCAACCATTTCAAACAAATATAAGTGATATATGGGTATAAATCAATTACAACAGCTGACTAATGTATTGCTCAGTTAAGTGACAAAACATTAATTAACAACTATCTTGAGAATAGTTGCATTGGTGATTTTTAGGGGGAGATAGAAGGTCAATAATAGATGCCACATGGAAGTGGTTTACACCGTCTGAACGCTGGGAACCTGAAGATTAATTCTGCTTCGGTGAGAAACCCCCTTATTGTTAATATACCTAGGAATTCTGAATGCTATAGGTCTCTAGTTTGTGGTTGTAATGTTTCATAAGGCTGTTTTAATCTAGAGGTCACAACAGGTCATTTTTATATAGTGAGGTCAAGTGTGGTCTACAATTTAATGCTGCAATGGGGACTAAAATCTTCTTAAATTGGGCTTATTGAATTCACACAATCCTCAGTTCTTCATTCATATCCAATGCATCCTATTCTAAGACTGTTTAGGAACCTCAGTTTGCATAAATGTTTAAATACACTCTTTGGAGTAATTTGCTGCTTTTTATTTGTCTGATAAACTAAATATCTTTGTAGTCTGTTGCTTGGACAAAGGCTGATCCCAACTGTCATTTGGCGAGACGTGGGGAACACCATGGATAGGTCGCCAAACTATCAAAAATCCATCTATTGTCGTATGTACTGTAGTCCAATAATGAAGTGACTCTGTGCTGTGGTCATCTGTCCTTGGCCATCCATTAGAGTAAACATGTCACCTCAGCACTATAGAAATAGCAGTCGTTCCTGCAGCAACAGCTCTCCTTATCCATCTTTGTTTGGGGACTGTCAGAATATTTCGTTTTTTTACAATGCTATCTGCCCATACACAAACAGTAAAACTGACTGCCCTCTATCTATGTAAATATGGAGGTTTGTTAAATCAACCATGGTATAAAACTCTCAGGTGTCCTCTGAGGATTTATGTATAGGTTGTGTGTGTGTGTGTGTGTGTGTGTGTGTGTGTGTGTGTGTGTGAGAGAGAGAGAGAGAGAGAGAGCCTTTCCTCAATAGCTCCTGGCACTAACTCACTGTGTATTAATCAGGAGGATGATTTTCCAGATCTGGTTGAATATCTTTTATGCAGAGAGAAACAGACAGAGAGTACTTGTATTTTTTTTAAAAAGAATTTAAGAATGAAAGAGGCAACAGACTGCTCAAATTGGGTGTGTAATTCAGTGCAGCATTCATCTTTTCAGCTCTTTGTGAATGCTCGTCTCTGTTTTTTTTTCTGTGCCTCCTCTCAATTAAACACCCCTCTATCACTCTCGCTGCTGGTTTTCCATTTTTTTCCATTGCCATTTTGCTTTCTCTTCCCTTGTCCTTGTCCGTCCCTCTAAACCGTGCGTCGAGACTTAAGAAGCTGAAAAAGAAAAAGGAGTAGAGAGAACAGATTGAGTCAGAGATAGTGGGTGTATTAGACAAAATTGGTTGGCAGTGATGGGTCGATAAGAGCAGGACGGATAAATGAACATAAGAGAGGAAAAACCCCAAAGCATCTTTTTTAGAGCTGCGGGTTAAAGCCTTGCCTTTTCACAGGGAAAAGTACTTTTTTTAAGAGTTTCAGAATAGAAATGGTTTTGCAGAGAAGTGCCTCACAGTGAAGCAAGGAGACTTAGTGAATTGGGAGCAAGGGGCAGCATGGCTGCATTTAATATCAGCCACCCTATATATTATAGATAAAGGAAAGTTGTGAAGCCTTGAGAGTTTCTTCTTCTCTACCGCTGCCCTGCATGCCTCACCTCGTGCTGCTTCCTCTCTTCTGTCACCCGTGCAGAATAAAAAAGGAGTGTGAGCAGCAGGGGAGAGCAACACACGGTTCATATTTCAGAAAAAAACAGTGGAAGAGTAATGCAGAAGAAGGTGTAAGGCAGTGCTGAAAGAAAAGGAGAATATAGAAGAGAGCCAGTATACTGTAACAGCACAAATGCCTGCAGGAACTAATAATTAACAAGATAAAGCATTTCAATCAAACTCAACTCAGTGTTTGAATTTTGTTTACCCTGCCAATGAGTAGTTTGTTTGATTTGTTTGGTTTACAGATAATTCATTATCCGTATCTGTGTCTGTATTTGTTCATCCAACAAAATGATCCATCTCCTTATCTTTATTAGCCCATTGAGGCCTAAAACGCCTGTAAAACCTCTGGGCGATTTTAAAATAAGCCCCTAAAACCTGAAGTTTTTCTGGAAATTCAACAGAAGTGTCAACGCTTCTACTAAATAATAGATTTTTCAGCCTCTGTAGCAGATAGAAATGAAATTCAAAAAGTATTTGAGAGCTTATACAATTACTACAAAACGACGTATCCGCTTTCCAGGCTTCAATGGGTTAAGATAAAGGGTATCAATAATAATGACCAACTTTGTTTTCCCATTATTTGCGTTTGCGTGCGTTATTGTTTTCCCGAATAATGTATTTGAATCCAGTCACATCCCAACTCATAACCTCGCTTTTGTCAATGAAGTCTAATTATGACTTGTATCACGCTTTGCAATGCATAACTCATCACATTATCCCCTCCAGCATTACATCATTCTGCAGTGATTGAGACTGTAAATCACAATTAGTCACATGTGTGTCATATTAATTTGAAAACCAATTAACACTATGTGTCAGCTTTAATAGAGGTCTGACAGTCACCATTTTTATGACTGACTTTTCAAGGAAACATAAATGAACTCTGAAGTACAAAGCGGTCAGAATGCAACACCGTGAATTGTAATTATCTTAGTTCGGCCCTTTTACTTCCTGTTATTATTGTGTCCACGCCTCTATACCAGAGGAAGACAAAAGGAAAAATGAAGAGATGAGAACTAAAGTGTCATTGTGATATTTGAATAAAACATATAGACTCTCACACACACATGCACATACAAGCACAAAGTTTATTCATTACCTCCTGCACAGTTTGAAGAGACCTGTATAGAGTTGTTTTATGTTTGTTTGTTTCTTTGTCCCTGTGAAGCATCACGACTGTCATTGTGAGTGATGAAAGGAGAAAGAGCTTCTTTTCTTTGTATTTTTGGAATTGAGCTGCTCTTTTTTTTGCTTTCTTCCAGCTCACGGTATCGCCAGTGAGATAATGCATTCAGAAAGTGGCTGCTTATGTTTAAGTGCTGCTTGGTAGGTATGCTGGTCGATTATTTGGTCTGCATCCCCGACATTAGTCGGGAAATAAATCCCTGTTTAATGTATTGTTAGAGTTTGAGCAATAAGTTAAATTGATCTATATTTTGGTCATTTTGGTCTAACATATGAGTGCCAAAAAAGTATGCCAAGTATGCCGTCTCTGTTTGTTTAAGGGCCAGAGTGCTTTAAAAAAAATCCTGTTTGTGAGAATTTTAACTTGTAGTTGTTCAGGGTCTAAAAACAATATATTCAAATAAATGCAGTGTCATGGTTATATATGATTGTCGTCCACCCACAAAAATTAATCCAGTTTGTTTGTACAAGCAGCTTATTACCACCCATATTTACACACACAAGTTAACTTATAGTACGAACTTAAGTTACACAACATGCTTAACGTAGGTTAACTCACCTACTTTACTTAAGTTGAGTAACAATTGTGCTTTTTTTAACCCAGACCATGACCTTTTCCTAAAACTAACCAAGTCGTTTTGGTAACTAAACCTACACAAACTGCAAGCATGTTACAGCATTAACCTTTTACAACCTTTTTTTCACTTTTTACAAGTACAGCTATGAGACCGACCTCCCCCAAAAAGTACCCCTATAAGTTGTTTGTACAAGACCCATACTTTTGGCGACAACCTGTAATGGCCAAAGGATTTTTGAAGGGAACAAAGTTGGAAGTCAGGTACCATTCGATACAATTTAACTTAAATATTAAACAGAAAAAAAGTTATAAAAATGCACAGCATCTACTGTTATGTTTTTATGTTCAAACTTGGATTGATAATTTGAAAAAAAGTACTTTATTTGTCCTACCTTCCGAACACAGTTATCCCAATAGAGGGAAATGCGTGTGCCTGTTTGCTGCCCAGAGCAGTATTTAACCCACATTATGAACAGATAATGATCAGTTCAGGTGTTTAGAGAAATGTGTAACTGTTGAGCATATACCTCTTAGAAGAAGTTAACCACTCAGAACAGTTATTTTCAAGAGAAGAAGAGCAAGAATCCCTGAGAGAGACAGCAAGGGAAAGAGAGCGTTCAAGTGAGTTAGAGAGTGAACCCAATCCAACCTACCCACCCTCCTCCTCCTCCCTCCCCTGTCACCGATCCATACCTGTCCGCCCACTGATTTCCCATGAGCCTTTTGGTGATTGTGTGAATTCAGCCAAGTCGGGCTCCTTTCTACAGAGTTACCGTTCATTTACACAAGCACACACTCATGCGAGAACACCTACTGTACACAAATGCTCACATTAGCATTCCCTCCCACACGCACGCACACACTCACTGTCCTCTGTGTCTTACATAACGGTCGTGTTTACAATGATGGAGGATAGATGAGCCGCTTGTTAGGCAAAAACTCACAGGCAATGAGATGAGCGTCCTCCAGGAATCAATACAACTCTAACATCATTATTTATTCTCTGAAAGATGTTTGTGTGTAGTGTGCAGTTGTGTTTACATTGTCATGTCTGCCTAAACGCTGCAGAGTCTGCTGAGTGTCTCGTCTTTCATCACTGTGTTGTTATAGTGGGATGAAGTTCACCCTGGTTCACCCCTGGCTCTCTGCCCACATGGCGAGAGAAGCAGAAACAAAGTAAGTGAGAGTGAGAAACAGAGAAAAACTATTTTCCATCACTTCACCCCCCAGGATCTCTTGTTTCCAATGCTGCGACCTCCCTACACCATCATACCAGTGTCATTAGATTGAGGTATCTCCTGCATCCGTACACCCCCACTCAGCAGAAATAGCCAAGAGTGGAAGCACTTAAGAAGCCCAGCAAGAGCGGGCGAGTGAGCTCTGGAAATTGAGTTGAGAGCGAGGTGGAGAGTTCAGCGGCAGCCCTGCTGTAGAGCCAGACGGAGAGCGCTCCTTAAGAAAGCTGTAGATGGTGTCAAGAGAAGTGAGGGATTACATTAGGAGAGTTAGTGATTATAGTCGTGTAGTGTAAGTACTGCACTTGTCATGATCAAAGCTGCTATTAGTGCACTTAGTGAGGATCAAATTGAGCTCATGAAACATGTAACATGAGCGTGAGTGGAGAAGCTGTCAGAAAATTGGAGTGGTATTTTAAATTTTTTAGAATATTTTGTAAGTGTTTGGTTGTTTTTTGTCAGTGAGTGGGAAGGTGAAGGATGGGACTCTGGCAGTTACTCTAAGAACCCTGCTTAGACTCATGGTTCAGTAGGCTCTTGTGCCTGTATAACCTTTGCACTGACACTTTTTGATGAATAACCCCCTCAGGGTGAAAGTCACAAATACCTTCCCATCAATAATTCCCATCCATTCCTGAGGCAGCTTCCAAATATCTGCGCTGTTGAGCAAAAAAGTTGCTGTAGGCTTGTCGAAAGAGTAACGACACTCCTGACACTTTAGCTGATACCACGGACACACACTGTCCCAAACACAAAAACACAGTTGCACAGCTTCAGGCGAGTCTCCCTGTGGATTCCCAATCAGGTGGACAACGCCTAAATCACAGTGAAGGTGACCTCTTGTCCTCTGATGGTTGACAGCGATGGGACTGATCTGTCCCTGCTCTATTAGGACTGATTATATCATTTAGATACAGATGGGTCGTTTAACCCAGCAGCTGTCCTCATCAGACACACCAGACTGAGCCCCCTGGTTAATGGCTCACAAGAAGCCAATGGGTAACAGAGGCTGGCAATAACTAGGAAACACACAAATTAAAAACATGGTTCTATTCTCTGCCAAACCTCATGTCCAACTTAAGCAGTTTCTTTAACCCCCTTTTGCTAACACCAGCAGTCAACTCTTAAAACAAAGTGGAACTTCAACAGTCCTCAACAGCGGGAGGCAAAGCAGCTCTAACTGTGAAGCTGAACTGGTTGCCTTTAACTAATGTTGTAAATTGGCAATATTTCTGCCAGATTGAAGTTTAAAGGGGGTCATGACACCAAATGATGAATGTTCTGGTTGTCTGACGATCAGATAGATGTCTGGCATGTCAGTAATGTTGTCAGCTGTCCCGTAGTTTTCGTAGTTCCACCGTCCGATAAACCATGTGGTTGCTGTCAAATTATTCAGTGTTAAAGTCTTAAGTGTTAAGTGTGATTTGAATATAATTGGGATAGCATTTTACTGCTACTGTGGTCTGCAGTTCTGTACAAACAGACCATATTGTCTGCATCTTCCAGCCATCTGCAGCTCTTTACTTGTTAGTTATACTTGCTTTCAGTCCACAGAATAGCAGAAAGTTATGGTCTGTTCAAATACCCATACTGCCATAGCATCTTAGAAAGCAAAAAGATTGAACATTTCCCAATACATAGTATTATAAACAGTAATAAAGAGTATGCCAGAAATACCAGGGTGTCCTAATGCATGTGGTTGATACAAGCCACGATGCTTTCCCGGCTTTTCTAACCCACACTCCACTACCGCGTGGAAGATACAGTTGCACATCACATTGCCTGAGAATATGAGTCAGCACAAACAGTCTGATGACAGCTCATTGACAGAAGCCACAACAGATTTATGAGCAAGAGCATCAAAGTTCAAGGTCCAATGTTATGCAATGTAGTACATCCCAGTTATATGTGCACTGCATGCTATAGTATGTACAGTACGGCCTGCTGCAGTACGTATGAAAAGTAAAAGACAAAGTATGTGATTTGGAGTTCAAAAAAACACTTAAAAATTATTACAATACCAAAAAGGAGCCTTCCAGTTTAAGAGCCCAAACGTACTTCCTCAACTTTATCATTTAGCCTGACCAATGGTTCAGTGGTACTTTATTCAAATTATATAAAACCACAATGAAACGTGCAGCTCCATGAATTGAAGAACCAGAAACGAGCTTGTTAAGTACATTAACTTGTTCAGCACACATGTTATATAAAAACATTTGATTCGATTTTCCCATTTTGCCATGGAAGTGTCTTTAATATGGTCATTAACAAAGTTTCCTTCTGCTGATGTAGAATTTTTCTTTTCCTTTTTTTTGTTTTTATAAACCATACATATGGTTGTTAAGAACCATTTGCTGTGTGTCAGTTCAATTCCTAAAACAACAAACAGAGCAAACATAGAAACAAGTCAGAGGAGGCCAGGCAAGATGTTTTCAGAAGGAGAATTATGTCATCCTGAAATAAATGTTGCACTCCATATTTTTAGTCATCCACCCACATGTTGGAAGCGATGCTGTTTGCATGAATGTTTTTATATTTAGAATACATACTCAAGGAAGGTAAAATATAACCTGACAGAACCATGTCAGAAGACGTTGGGAACTGTATGGCAAGGAAATATGGCAGAAAGTGTGCCAGCCGACCTCGACCTACCCTATAAAACTCATCATCATCATCCTGCTTTTGAATTTGATGGTCGAAGTTGAAGCTCATTTCAATTGATTTTCTTCTTAGAATCAAAATCTTGACCCCCAGGGTGCTCTTTAAATTGGCGATTTGCAGTAGTAAGGTGAGAGTGAGAGAGAAAGAGGAACAGGGAAGAAGACGTGTAGTTCTGGCTTTAACACAGGAATCATCTCTGCAGCTACATGTAGGCTAATGAAGTATAATTCACAAAACTACTCTGAGTAGAAGAGAACGAGAGGAGAGAGCGGTAGTGGAGTGTTTGAGTCAGCATCACTGAAACTAGTTTTAGGTCAGAGAGTGGGGTGCTTTGAAATTGGGTTACCTCAAAAGGGTTTGATTTAATCAGTGCAAAGTCATAGTGTATTTTAGTGTAACATCTGCATGTTTCATGCACAGAATGGAACTAAAGAAAAATAGTTTCTATTTCTC
The DNA here is from genome assembly GCF_030273125.1 of Centropristis striata. Taxonomy (NCBI): domain Eukaryota; kingdom Metazoa; phylum Chordata; class Actinopteri; order Perciformes; family Serranidae; genus Centropristis; species Centropristis striata. The sequence continues at coordinate 12,636,516 of NC_081536.1, forward strand.
TTCTCCTCCTTGTTTGCCTTATTAGTCCGTGCATATGTGCACCCACACTGCCTCTCTCCCTAGTGACGCCTCAGCTCCGCAGCTCACATGCCTCTTAATAAAAAGGCTCCTCACTCAGCCTTCAGGGGACATACTTATGTGAACATATAACATAGATAAGACACACACTGGTATTGAACTGGTGCGATTGTGGTCCGGGGGTGGGATAAGCGCTCTCTCCTGTAGCACAGAAGAAGACAGACTCTGAAAATGGAAGCGTAGATTTTCTCTCCTCCTCCTACACAGGCAGCCTGGCTCAGAGGGGCTCCGTCTCTCGGAGGCTCTCTGATCTTCGAGTCACAAAACACCTGCTGCCTGCCTTCAGACAGCAGCGAGAGAGAGCAGGGAGGGGGGAGAACAGCAGTCAAGCAGCCAAGAGGGTTGGGTGTGACAGCGAGAGGAAGAGAGACACAAGCTTCAGAGGAAATACAGAGTGCCTGTGTTAGATGATAACATGTAAAACAGGAGTGGAGCAGGATGTAGCAAAGGAGAGGTGATGGCAAGAGTTCACGTCGACACAGGTACTTAAGGAATATCAGAGACCTTTTGTCACTCGCTGAGTGTTTGATGCCTTCAAGGAGGTGCAGGTAGCAGCGTGTGATTCGGTGCTACTCTTCTCTAACATCAGAGTCACCTGGCTTTGCTGCTTGTTGATAATAAAAAAATACGTGAAAGCCACAGCATCTCCCCTGTGGGTTATTTGTCGACCTCATGGCCCAGTGATCCATCCCTCCTGCTTATCTCTCGCTGTTTATTTGTCAGTCTTGTCTCCCTTGGGTCTGTGCTCTTTTCCGTCTTCATCCTCCATACGGCAGCAGCTTCATCCCTGGCTTTATCCAAAGGAATACATAAGGAGCTCCCACAGGGTATAACAGCTTAGAACAGGAGATGAGAGAGTGTATAGTTTTAATGTAGAGTGGAAGAGAGTCGTGGCTTAAGTCAAATTTTTAGAGGTGCGACAAGTTTTTATTCCCATCTCATATTCTATACTCACTAAAGTGGCCGGAGTGGGCTTCTGCTGCTGTAGCCCATCTACTTCAAGGTTGTTGTGCTATCAGAGGTGGTCTTCTACATACCTTAATTGAAATGAGTGGGTTATTCTGGCCATTCTCCTCTGACCTCTGGCAACAATAAGGCATTTTGGCCCAGAGAACTGCTGCTCACTGGATATTTTCTCTTTTTCTGACCATTTTCTGTAAACCCTAGAGATAGTTGTGTGTGAAATTCCATTAGTTTGTGAAATACTCAGACCAGCCTGTCCGGCACCAACAACCATGCTACGTTCAAAGTCAATAAATCACCTTTCTTTCCCATTCTGATGCTCGGTTTGAACTCGTCTTTACCATGTCTACATGCCTAAATGCATTGAGTTGCTGCCATGTGATTGGCTGATTAGATATTTGCATTAACAAGCAGTTGAAGAGGTGTACATGATGTGAACATGAAAGTGGCTGTTGAGTGTATAGTATATCCTCTCATTCCTCTTCCTGCTATGAACGCCTCACTCTGTCCTCTCATGACCTTTCAGCTCTTTTTCACCATGACAACGCTGAACTGATACAGATTGACGGATAACTCTGATGCCCAGAGCAAACACAAATCTGATCCTTAAATCTAAAGCAACCCGGCTGTGGGGCCGATACAGACCACTAAATAACTCTACATTTACCCTCCAACTCTGTCTTCTAATGGTTCAATTACACTGTTGCCATATTTTTCCTGCAGACGAGATAATTAACTGTATATAAAAGCAGACAGGCGTAAACTGGTGCCAGGCATTAATCTAACGAAGTCAGCCCAAATAATTGCATTGCTAAGATTTGTCTGAAGTCATTACCAAGATATAAGACGGCTTTATCTATATGCTTAAATATTAATTTGGAATTGGTGCCAGGCTTTCTTCAACTTTACTTTTTCAGAGTTGAGCTAATGCATTGGTGAAATGTATAATGTATGATATTGGAATGTAAAATTTAATGTGCATTTCTCCGCTTTCTTCTGAATCTGGTTTGCCTCTGGGGCATTGTAAGTTCCATATAATGACATATGGGGAAAAAACGTTTATTACTTACTAAGAGGGGAAGTAATGGGTCTGTATGGAATATTTTTTTTTCGACCTTACTGTGTGGTTTTACTGGTCTGTATCTGCCCTCTACTGGTCTACACTGTTTGGTACAGAGGCTCTCTATTTTTTTTTTTTCAGGCAAAACCCCTCACAAGATAGAGAATATACCGGTTGCACCCTCATGTATGTTCCCTTTACTGGTTTAATGTAGCTTTTTTCTTAAACATTTTATTGGAACATTTACACATATTAAGAGATGTATACATACATACATACATACATACATACATGGATACATACATACATACATACATACATACATAAGCTAAATTAATGTAAATTCTGATTATTTTCAATAATAAGCAATAATGTTAATAGATATATAATACATACAAAAATAAATGATGAAAAATATTATAGATAGGCCAAGCATGGGTCTCAAATATGATATGTCTATAAAATGGTTTGTGAAAAATAAATAATTTGTGTAAATAATTAATGACTGATAAAAGTAGAATCAAAGAATAATTGCAAGCTATAACAAACTTTACATTCACATATAATCAAATTACTGCCTGGCAGAGTTCTATGAGCTTGACTTTTTGTTCACTCAGCTATTTTCCACAAACTGCCAGATGTTTTTAATAGTTTTTTCCCCCTCTATGTATATAAACAGTAAGGTATTGTATGTTCTGTAGCCAGAACTGTGTAACTCAATTTGTGTTCTCAAATCAGATACATTTTGTTCTTCAGATTTGTGTTTCTTTGTGTTTCAAAGCATAAAATGTACTGTATGTATTTGTTTCCAAGCTAACAGGAGTATATCAGTAAATGGATAGTGTTGCTTATTGGAAACAGTATTTTGTCATATTCTTGACATGTGACTCATTTAAGCTAATAGAGCCCGACTGTTAACGTACATGTTTTGTACCGATTTGAAAACATTTTTTACAGAACATAAGATACAGAAAACAATGCTTAGGGTAATTTAGACATGGTGTTATAGAGGTTTATGATTTTGATTAATTCTTTATTTAAATAGTCAGCAATTTATATTTTTTTTCACACAGTACTGATGTTTATTTACCTATTTATTCTATTTGTTATTATTTTTTACCTCAGTTTTCATTTATAGAATGGATTAAAATGTTGTAAATTGTATATAAAAATTTTATATAATACTCAATATTCTGAACACCTTTGCAGAGTCATATCGATACAAAATCCACATAGAAAAAGGCCTATTTCCATTCAGCTCAAATGTATTATATCTGAATGTCCCCCCCCCCCAAATCTGTGACAGTACCAGTGTCAAAGAAACCACATTGCTAAATATGGAAGCTAAATATATATATATCTTTTTTATAAATCCTTTGATCATTTGCTCATACACATATGCACAAATAATTATTTTACAATCCATATTTCTTATCTTTAGAACAGCTTTTAATGAATATTCATTAGTATTCAGATTGAAGCCTGCTATAGTCATATTTGTCTCCCAGCTGGAGGAGCCATGCATCATTAGTTACTTTGTGTTTCAGCTTCATTAATATCTCCTCTTCCTCTTTGGTCTTTGTTAAAGTCAGAAATTGATGTGTGTATATGTGTGTATGTTTGAAGGTTGAATGTTTCTTCTCTCAGTCCGTCTGTTTGCCCTCTGGGCAGATCACTGCTCCTGAAGTTGTGGCTCTGCAGGTTTTAGCCTGCAGATGGCAGCAGTGTCATGGAGCTCATGTTCTAGTGTTTGGTGTGTGTGCACTGCTGGACAGCCAATGGCTACAGTGTTGTGTTTGATAAAGAATAGTCACCATCTCATTTAAAGTCTGACGGTGGTCAGTGTGCTGCTGTTAAATATTAACAAGGCACAGACATGGATAGGGGCTCTCTCTTCATTTTAAGTTTCTTATTTTTATTTGCTTACCTTGCTAATTCATGTCTTGGTTGTGTTAATCAAATATCTATATATGGCTACTCCAACCATGGAATAAGTCCATGGAATAACTCTTCTGTATTACTGTCTACTTGTGGAGGAGTAATAATAGGATCAGGAAATATCTTAAAAAAATGAAACTGATCACTCAGAAAACCCAGGCAGGTTTTTTTATTGTTAAAGAATGTAAATATGTTCGAGTAGAAACCCTAAATTCAAGCATGAACCTGAAAATGAGCAGAACATGTCATTTTTTAGTAAAAGTAGAAACCACTGAAAATAATATTTCAAGTAAAACGCCTGATTTCAAAATTGTTCCTATAAATAAAAGTACAGAAGTATTACCTGCAACATCTGCTTAATGAAAACTACTCATTATGCAGATATGCTCATTCAAACCATATTATACTATTCAATTAATTGATTTTTTTTAATCACTGCCACATACATGGTTGAGGATTGTATTGTTGTATTTTGTCAATATGGAGCCAATTTCAGGTACTTTGTAAACTAATGGCTGTATTAGTATATTAGTAGTATACCACTGCATTATATGACACAAGCTCCATTTTTGACATTACATAACGTGTTGTGCCTGTTGAACCGTAAGAATGCTTCGAGTGAAAGTCTCAACATACAACTATTAAGGCCCTACAGTATGATGATGCTGAGGAAACATTTATGAAAAGAAAAGCTTATGATTTTTTTTGTATCACACAGAGTCAAACAGCACTGCACTAAAATGTATCATCAACTCAAACTCAAAGTACTCGAATCAAAACTGTGTGATGTTTGAGAGTTTGCAGGAGTTAATTTGAGAGGAGATGCTGCAATTTCCTTTTTCTGCTGTACCCACTTTCCCTCAGTCTGTCTAAACTTTCAATTACAGGTTAAAGCTTGTGCTTATCCAAATGATCCCTACCAGCTTGTGCTTAACTATGGAGTGTCATAACACAGTAAGTCTTACTTTCAGCTGTGGAGAGCCCTCACGGCACATTAAAGGGGAGGGTAAAATAAACAGGTAAATTGTAGGATGCACTCGCCACACTCCATAAGCATAAAACGTCCATCACCATGGATATGGATGATTGCTTTCCTCATTCAGCTGTTTAGTCACCCCACATTATGTTCTGTTTAACCGTAAATGTGCAACATCCCTGGGACAATATGCATGTCATGTTTGTTTGAATTAAATGATGCATTCATATAAAAAAAAAAAAATCAATTATATTAGGTTTGGGACTAATTTATATTCTGTGATCGATGCCAGAAGCCATTATAAAAAGGTAGTGTTTAACGGTTTATGTGCATGACCAAAATTATGTCAAATCAAACTTTATATTATAAAATTAATGATGTTGTATCATCTGTGCTCATGGTGAAGGGCAGAAAATAAATATTAAGTCCTACAATGACGTGAAATTAAGCTCTTGTTCTGTCAGTTTGCCAAGAAATAAGCTGCCCAGACTCCCCCTCCTGCACAGCATCATGCACAGAGCAAATGGCAGTTTGCAATACTTAGCATTAGCTTTTAGCTATTTGCAAGGTTTACAATGTATTACAGTCAGTTTTGATCACCCGATTATCAAAAACTACAGCCTACAAAGTCAACATGGTTAACAGAAGCAGCAAATGCTTTTAGTTTGATCGTAATGTGATGCTGATTTGTCATTGGATAGAATCAGAATATGGCCTCCGTCTTTAATCCAGCACAAGCAGCAGCTTGAAGCCAGTGGCTGAGCTCACAGAGGTCAGCGCCTGTGGTCAACACATTTGAACTTTGATACACAGTACATGCATCACCGCAGGGCCTTTGCAACATACTATTAACATAATGATGGAACAGGCATTTCCATGTCAATGCAAATATGGCTCAAGACAGCACTGGTGCCCTTAAGGGGTTAAACCCTCCATGCAGATAAGCAGATGGAGCAGGAGTGGCTAGTGAGAGGTTGTAGGGCCCAGAATGTCTCTCTTAGCTTAGCCATAACTTTGTTTGCTGGGGTCAGAAGTTTTCTGGAAAAGGAATAAGAAAGTCAGAATTTCAAAAAAATCCTGCATGTGCGCAGGTAGGTGCATGTGCTTCATCTGGATCGTGATTGTGATTTTCATGACATTATATAGCTGAGCTTTTTTGAGAAATATTGTCATGTTTCCTATGCCAGATTGTTGGCATGTAAAGCCCTTTGAGATGACAAAGCCTCCTTTGATTCGAAGCTCTAGATAGCTACATAAATACGAAATGTAATTAGACGCAGCTTTGAGTCTTTTGGCTATGGTTCGAAATATTTTCTCTACAACTTTGAAATGCTTGTATTTATTGTCAGACTCTCTTTTAGAATATTTTTGTTCAGTCTCTTTTCCTTTTTTTTTTTGATGGATTCCACATTTTGAGCACCTCTCAAACAGACCTGTGATTAGCCAGAATATCCTGTCAAAGGCTAGATTTTATAAAGAGGAAGTGCAGGAATCTAGTTTTCTCTCAGACCACTTAAATACAATATGCTGAAATAAAATAAAAAAAAACTGCCAACCCCAGCTTTAAGGCTTAACTGCACATCCCCGAAGCAGAGTGCTTCCACCTGTGCCTCTTCCCTGCTCCTCCCTCTTTCTCCTCCCTTTTTCCTCTCCTTCCCTCCAAAGTCACGTGTTCCCAGTGAATAGAGTGTTGAGTGGGTTTCACCAGCTGGTGCATTTGCCTGCCACATAAATAGTGTTAAAAACAAATCTGTGTGTGTGCGTGTGTCTTTGCCAGATACTTGAGTAGAGTGTCAGTGTCACATCTGCCCTCCAACATTCCTGTGTGCCTTTGTGCTCATATGGCAGCCTGCACAGACTGCTGCTCTGATTCCAAATCTGTGGAAATCAGTATGTTGTCCCTCGTAAAACACACAGACACACAAACTTGATCTTTCATGACATTTTTCTTCTCTGCATCTGGCTCTCATTCATTACAAACCTCGGTTTAGACACAGGGAAGCAGGTGAGGTCAATCAGACAGATTGATCCTCCTGTTGACCTGCTAAAAAAGCCCCAGATTTCCAGTGTGCTTGATGATGCTTCTGACAGTCACTTCATGATCAGGGCAGGTCTTAGGCCTCCTGGGTCTCCATCCTAATGATGGATCCAATCGCTCAGACAGCCTGCAGATCTGGAGCTTCACCGTAGGGTCAATGGTGCAGCAAGTCTACTTCTTAATCTTTCTTTTTGTCTTTTTGTTTGACCTCTCTCCAACTGCCAGCGTGTCGCTTTTTCCCTCCCGCTTCACTGTCTGTCCATTTTTCTGTTTTCTGATCACTGACATTTTGAGACTGCCACTATTTTTAGTCCTTGCGTGAATTCAATTAAGAGCTGCTGGGATTTGATTGAAGTCTCAATTAATACAGCAACACTAAATACAAAAGGTTTTGTCAATTGATAATTGGTGCTAAAAGGGCCTGCCGTGTGAGCTTTTATCTTCTTTGTTTGTGTTGTGTTTCTTGGTAATACGCGTTAATGGACTGCAGCCTGAATTTGGCTCTGCTGTAGGTTCACACACTGGACATCTTGGTGGTAGTGACTCAGACTCCTGGACGGAAACACTTGAAAAAGCACACACACACACACACACACACACACACACACACACACACACATTTATACCACAGGCGGCTGAGTCTTGGCACATATCCTGGACATGTGTCACAGTGTCTAAAACAACAACAACAACACATGCGGATCTCTCATTACGAAGAAGCCACACCCCTCCCTCTAATCACCTCCGTCATACCCCCTGTTGGAAAGCCTCATCTTCCTGCTGGGTACCAGTCAGCTAATCCTGACACTGTGTCACTTTACCGCTGCTTCTTACTATTTCAGTTTGTCTGTCTGGTTGGCTCAACTGATGCCACCTCAGTGTTGCAGACGAGTTTCTCTACATCCTCTGTAAACCTGTCAGATATCTGCAAAGGATCTGACATGCTCTACCTCTCCCACAGTGTCAGGGCTGGAGGTAAAAGAGGTTGGTGTTGAATATGTTAGCTTTCGGGTAGGAAGACAGGTCCCTGAGTGACAGTTTATATTCTGAGAGAAGGTAAAATTACTTTAGTGTCATCCTCCAGGTCTGAAGAGTGAAGCCAATGCAGAAATGCCTTCTCTCTAATGGCCAGCAGGGGGCGACTCCTGGTTGCCATAACAAGACAGATTGTATAGAAAAAGAAGACACATATCCAACTTCTTACTTGATTTATCAACCTTTTTATAATGAGTTTACAGTCTCAACCGCTAGTTTCAAGTCTTCTTCAATACATCATGATGTAAGTGATAGTCCCATTCAGAGTAAAACAGATGATAAAGCAGGGTACGCTTTAGGGAGAGCCTACTTGGTGTTTGACAAGTTGCTACCAGCAGCATAATTTGTAGTGAGTGACAAAGCAGGGTTCTTTTTTTTTCCTTACATGGTGTCAAAATGTAAAAAGCACAAATTAATTGATCATTTAAAAAAAGGAAACATGGCAACATCTATTTTTCTTTTCAATTCTGAGCTGACAAATTATTACTTGAACCACAAGCATGTCATGAACTTGACTTGCCATGTCAAACCTCGCTGATTTCATCCAACAGCAGCAACATCTATGATCACTGTGTACTGGTAAAGTCCATGAATAGCTCCCAACCTGTGGTTTCAGAGCCGCCCTGCTTTGTCATACAGCGCTGCTCAGACAGCAATGATATGTTTTTCAGACATAATGTTTAGTTTTAGGCATTGTGTGTGAACAGTAACTACATAAACTGTGAATAAAAACTATATCGCAGATTTTAAAGAGCAAAAACAGTGTCACAGCATGACAGTTTCCTGTTGTGAGTAGGGGCGGAAACACATGCTTGAATTTGAAAAAAAGAGTGTTTTTTTTCTTTCAAAAGTATCAGACATGATGTAAAATGTGCTCAGGGCATGAAAAGATCCAGTGTCTTCATGACTGTCTGACTGTCTTACTGATTCACAGTCAAACAAAGATCAGCTGAGAGAATCCTTAATGTTTATTTCTCTTGACATCTTTTATGTTTTAGCATTTCAATTTGTGCAGTAATGTTTTATTCTGTTTCCTTTCCTTTATGTTCTATACAGGCCTTCCTTTAAATTCCAGACATATAAATGTTGATCAGCCTGTTTTTCTTCCTTTCTATCATCTCCTAAGCGCACAGCAGCCGGTATTAAACTTTAAACTTTAACCTTTCACCATCAGATCATACACCCTAATCCCTTGTGTGTGCACATATGTGTGTGTGTGGCAGGAGACGGTGTGTTGTTACATCCAGCACTGCTGGGCTGTAATCCTTCATGCTACACTGATCACAAGTCTATTGCCTTAGTTCTTCTTCAGCTCAGTACGTGTATGAACTTATTTGTGGGTGTGTATGTGTGCCTCTGTGTGCTGTCTTTCTAAAACTACAATGTGACTCCAGCTCTCTATTATTCATAGGCTTAGAGAGACGAGCTGTGTGCATGAAAGTTTGGTTGTGTTTTGTGTGTGTGTGTGTGTGTGTGTGTGTGTGTGTGTGTGTGAACATTGTTGAAATAAGTTTGTTTGCTTCACTCACATTTCTCTACAAAAGCCTGCCGGCTGAATTAAAGCCAGAACAAAGAGATGAGTATTCATCGATTGCCTCTAATCCTGCTATAAACTTTCTAAAGATTATGTTTCTCACTTTTATGAGAACACTGTGCTGTTTTTCAACTTGATATATGGGAATTAGTCTGGCTGTGAATGTGCTCAGCACTTGCTAATGTAGAATTTGTGTTGTTGTTGTTGTTGTTATTTCTTCTTCACCACAGGGCATTTCTAATATCTTATATCTGCTACTAGAATGGAGGAATACAGTATAGATTACTCAGTATTTTATAACATGTTGTCAAGAGTCAGAGCATACTTGGCAGGATGATGAAAACTGGGCCTGCAGGCAGCAGACGAGCTCGTCTGACTGCTGTCTGCTCTACTTGCCCACCAGTGTCAACACAAATGTACCTGTAGTGTCTGTGCTTCTGTGAGCTTGACTGTGAGCTGTCTTAATTGGTTCACCATTGTGTTGCAACATGGGGGCCTTACCCAAAAGTTCTTTAAAAACAACCAATGCCAACAGATGTGAGAGGCCACTAAAGTTATGTTACTGCAAACTAATGTAGTGCTCTGAGATGGGTTCAATATTATCTTTCACTAATTTTCACTGGAATTGCAACCTATTAAATCTATATATACTGATGATGAAATGGCAAACTTGTTAGTAAACAATTGTATTTTTATACATCAAACATATATAGATTAACATTACCATTCATTTATTGTACTATTTCATGTGTCCATTTGACAAATGTAATCCAATATTCTGTTTTAGCTCCGTTTTTGTTCTACACCAACTTCTAAGGTGAATATTTGGCTCTTTAGCTGCTTAATTCTCCACATGCTAATCGCTAACTTTTTCAGTCTTCAGTGCCTCACTAAACCACCCTCCTGTATATATCATCTGTGAAAGCTTATTCATATTTAAATTTATGGACCTGTGAAGTTTGCATGTTCTCCCCATGTCAGCATGGGTTCTCACCGGGTGCTCCGGCAGTCTAAAAACATGCACTTAGGTTTAATTGGTGATTCTAAATTGCCCGTAGGTGTGAATCTATCTATATATCTATATATAATCTATATATGTATCTATATGTCAGCCCTGCGATAGTCTGGCCAGGGTGTAAGCAGCCCAATGTCAGCTGGGATCGGCTCCAGCCCCCCGCAACCTGAGTGCAGTTAAGGATAATGAATGGTAACTTCTAGCGGCCATAATGATTATGACAGGGGCAAACGGGGAAGCAACAACAACATTATTATGTAACCTTGTTAGATACTACATCATCTGTAGAATTTTGTCAAATATCTCATAATCTCTCATCTCTGTTTTGGGTTTTTTCAGCATTTTGTGTTTGTGTGTCTCAACTTTGTTACGTTAAGCGACTTTGAGTACCTTTTAAAATCGCTATAAAAATCAAATGTATTTTATTATTTATTATTATCTCCTTTTGGGAGTCACTGGCAAATAAACTATTCTAGGTAGGGTATACTTGTACATCTGTACTTGTACTTGGCACCATAGGCATGTGCAAAACCCTGCATTCACAATTAAAAGTAGGGGAATGAATGCTTGACTGAATCATTGGAGATCCCGGGGAGAGCCAGGAGTCAACATCGATAATTAGTAAGCAATCCCTTATACGATCTTTAATTTTGTGTCAGAAAAAAATCTTTTTCCTTCTGCTTTCCCACATGCTCAGCATCCTGCTGTGTTGCTTGGTTATGTCAGGGCTCTTTACTCTGTCTGACAGCGTTGCATCGACTCTTAAGAGTCCAGAACAGCTCGCTGTCAAACCCCTCACCTGTGCTTTGACCTCACTGTTTGACTTCTAAATGAGAATGAGAGCTCAGAGCCTGCAGAAAGAGAACAAGAATGCTTAGAGGAAGCATCTGCCTGACGTCTGATTGATTTTCTCTCTGACCTAAGGAACACACAGGTGTGTACGTGGATGTAAGCGTGTGTTTTTGTGCCACTCACAAAAATCCATGGAGTCTTGGGTTGCTGTGGTAACGGTAATCACTTTTAATTCAGCATCAGGGAGAAGGAGAGAGGATAAAGGTGGAGTGGCAGCAGTTTAGTAGGGTAATGTGGGAGAAGTGGAGGGAGAAACAATAAAACGTGTCAACAGGGAAAACAAGGTGAGTGTGTTTCCTTGTTTAGTGACTCTACAAGCTTTCACAATGAGTGAGCGGAGACAAGAATGAGAAGGATGGAGACGGAAGGCTTTACATAAATACCTTTTCTCAATGCCACACAGGATTTAAAATCTTCCTTAGCTCTCTGCTGGCAGATAATAATCCGTTCATCAGCTTCTGGTGAGGGCTGGTATTTGTCCAACAATCTCTTCCTCTCTCTCTCCTGTCAACCTTTTTTCCTCTCTTTAAATTTTACCACACCGGCGAAAGGAGGGAAGGATATGAATTATGCATTCCCCCTTTTTTGCCCCATCTCCAAATCCTCCCTATCTGTCTCTTCGTGTACCTTCACTTTTCCTTTTTGCTCCTGCGCTTCACCTCCTCTTCATCCTTTTCCTCGCTGTTATGAAAACCATTAATGAGCGAGCGACAGACAGACAGACAGACAGAAGGAGAAGGACGGTGTGTGATGCTAATTAATGGGTTTGCTTTGTTTCTTCTGTCACTTTACTCAACCTCCCGCTGGCTCACACACGCAAACACACACACATGCTCAGAGGCTGTCTTCTTTATGAGCCATGAGTGGAGGAAAAATAGAAAAAAAAACATCAACAAGATGTGTGGAGTGTGCAGCAAGAGAAAAACCACCACCTGCCACTCAAGCCAGCCTCCTCGGAGTATTACTGCTCACACACATACACAGAAACACACACACACGCACTCTCGCATGTGCGCCGGTCCGTAATTTTCCGCCACACTCCGCTCCCAGCCAATGAGAGGCCAGAACGGGGCTTCTCAGAACGTGAGGAGGAGGAGGAGGCAGAGCTGCTGGCTGATTGACAGCCAGCGCCCTACAGGTGGAGAGAAGAGCGGAGAGAAAGCGAGAGTGGGGGGAGGACGACAGAGCGAGGAAAGAGAAGGGGTGAGTGAGGAGGAGAAAAGAGGCAGCAGCTTCCATATACACACACCTACACACACACACACACACACACACACATACACTCACACTGCTCTGCTCCTACCTTGAGAGCTTGCTTCTCCTTCGGCAGACTATAGCCGGCATCACTATCATTATCACCTCCACCTCCACCACAGCTGCACCAAGATGAGCCAGTGCAGGAAAAGGTGCAAGAGGCAGCTCACCAAGGTGGCTCGCTATTTCTACCACTTCCTTATGGGAACGCTCACCCAAGGTAGGCACCCAAAACTTCCACTTCCACACAGCTTTTGGGTCTGTGAGGTCTTCCACGAGAACAAGTGGAAGTCTTCACTGGAGTTTGTTGTGTATTTAGCAGAGCTGATGCTTCTGTTGCGGATCCATCAGCTAAGTGTGTGTGACAGTTTGTTTTCTACTTGAATGATGGGAGAGCAGATGCACGCTTTATTTGCATAGATCCAAAACAAGCATATTTTTTCAAAGAGCGTGAGTGGACTTGTAGTGTGTGTGTGTGTGTGTGTGTGTGTATACAGTACGTTTGAGTGCTTTGTTTCATCTCCAGACAGAGAGACCATACAAAGCGTAGACATCAAACAGCTAAAAGATAATTCCCTGCATGATATTTACACAATCTGTATGAACATGTAAGTCTGTGTGTATGCTTGTGGGCATATATTTTTCTCCACTTTGCTCACTTCCTATGTATTAGAGTAGAATAACTGTTCAGTATGCACAGGGAGAATTAGAAAGCTGTTTGGGGTTGAATGAACTCACTCTTCCCCTCTTTCTATCTGCCTTTTGACTCCCTCCTCCTCCCTCCCTCCCACAGCTCTGTCCTTCTCTCTCCTCCTCCTCCTCCTCTCTCTAGCAGTCAAACACATTGCCCTCTGGAAGAAAGTGGCATTCCACCTCCATTGAGAAACTCTCAGTGGGAGAAAAGACACACACAGCCTTTTATCCAGCCCTTCAGTCATCTCTCAGTGTGACATGAACTCACATCCTCTTCTCTAGCTCTACCTGTGCAGTTACACGCAATTTAAAACTGCTAAGCTGTGAGCTGAGATTAGAATAAAGTTGTACGAGCGCCATCAAAATCTTTTCTTCATACTTAAAAGCTCTTACTTCCTTTATGTCCTCACACTCTTTGTCCTTCTGAGCTTAGTGCAGGCTGAATAAAGTGTCCTTTGCCAGAAACACCTCCTATAACATTGCCTATTGACAGCCTGCTGCTTAGCTTTACACCCATTTTCCTCTTTTTTTTTCTTGTGAGTGATATTGAGCAGCAGCTCACATTGCCTTGGGGAAGACACAACAGAGTAGGATGGTTCAATTGAATCCCAGCAGTTGATCCTCGAAGGTGGAGATAAAGCAGTGTTTGGATGACCTTGTCAATAGAGCGGTGTGTGAATGCTGATTTGACATCCATGCCGCTCATCTCTACCTCCGCTTTTCTCCTCGTTATCTCCTCAGAGTTTGACATCTGCAGAGCTTCATGTTCGTGCTCTGAAAGCAGCAATTGCACATGTGTGTATATATAAAGAGGCACACACAGACACACATTATAGCCTTTGAGTAACACCGTATATTCACCAAAACAATTACATTAGGTATGATAATCACTTCTGTCATGTGGGAAAGAAACCATAACGAATATTTGTTTTACGATACAGATTATCCTTGGTCGTTAGGGTCTTTACTCACCAGAAGTGTATTTTTGTGCAAATAGTTTGCAAATCAATATCTGTATATGAACTGATGTTTTTGTCCTGAGTACTTTCACAAAGGAATTGCGAAGATTATGCAGCTAAAATCGATGTAACTTTATTTAAAGAACAAGCTCTTGCACTGAGAATAAGGGCATCAACCAATCATGTTATGTGTACTTGTACTCTGTAGTTCTCTCACAGTAAAGCCCCTGCATATAAAGACTGAATAACTGTTTACCAGAGGGAACAAAAATTCACTCAGAGCATTTTGCTAAAAGGAAACTTAATAAAATAGACTGCCAGATGCACCTCCTGGTCAATAGTGTCTGCCTGCATGAATCACTTTGAAACTTTTACTGAACAAAGTTGCAACCCCCATTGCTGCTAGTAATTTTGATGCAAAATATTCTCAGGCAAGTAGTTTGCGTTTTTGTGTTATTTATTTGTCAAACCCTGGTGTATAAAGGCCTTAAAAGTTATACAAACATCTTTATAAAAGCATTTAAAACTCGAACTATCTGATTCAAAAGTGAAAAGATAAACACTAATATATAGCAATCATCGAAACCTTCAAGGATTAGTTGGCTTCAAACAAATTATAAGGCTGATGTTATTCTACATTTTTCTTAGTATTGTTAACAAATCTCATTTAAAGTTGTAGTGAAAGCCCACTACAGCTTGTTTCTCTGAGCCATAGACCTCCATCTGTTGTTCAAAAACTACAAAAAACAACAACACAGGAACTGACCCTTCTTTAAGCCCGACCCTTTTGTTTTTAGATGCTGCTACTCCATCAAGCTGTTGAAGCTTGCATGGAGCCAATAATATCACTAACTTTATTCCCTAAAGATATGTTCTCTAATTTCTGGAAACACAAAAAGCGGTATCAGAGGGAAGCAGACAGAAAGGTCTAGTATGAGTTTGAAGGATATATCCAGGATATCAAACTGACTCAGTGTGCATCCAAGCCGGGAGCAAGACTTCCTGTAAAGGGTTAGGGTTGTTTATTGACTGTTACAATCATTAAAAAGCAAAACCAGCATGAATATATATAGTACCTATATCGTGGCATAGAAGTGCTAGTAATGATGTGCTGCTAATGTGAGCTCCAAGTTAACACATATCTACTTTATTTCCAACCTCTCAGGAACGAGTATCCCTACTCATAATCCCCTGGCACAGCATTTGACCATTACTAGCTGGAAATCCATAAAACCAGCCTGGAAATAAATAATTCTGAAGTAATTGCATAAGAGTCGATGCTAAGCTGTGACTGGCCAGTCTGCCTTTTAGGGGCGGGACTTGGCGAAGGGTCAATTTGCTGTAGTTTATTTTGAATAAATTCTACACACTGCATCCTGCTGCTGTAAATTCTTCACCACTGATGAAAAGAGTTCCAGGCGAATGCAGCATTCTTGATTCATTGACATTTGCTAAAAACTACAGTGAACAGCTTTTTAAAGAAAGTACTACGCCTTTAAAAAAATATAAAACCATGTATTCCTTAGCCATCTTTAAAGTTTTTCTTTTGTTTTTAAAAAAAATAATAGGCTTGGCGCTGCAGATAGCGCTGGGATATTGTAAAAGCATCGACAAACACACTATCTCATTGGTGGTTTTTGATTTTCCTGGTTTATTGATGGTAAGAAAAACAAAGAATAACCCCTGCCTTATTCATTGACCCCTCAAAGAACAAACAAACAAACAAAAAATTTTAGTCCCAAAGCATTTAAAACACTATTACCCAGCCACAGAAAAAAAACTTTGATTACTCTGTTTCATTCAGCAATGAAGCATAGATGTAGTTTTCTTTTAAATATATCTAATTGATTAAAGAATCGACTTTGATTGTGCTAATTAGGTTATTTGCATCCATTAAAATGAATGAAAGGGAATGATTGTAATAACTGATGTTCCGGACATCTGTTGGGGGTCTCATGCGCGCACGCACACACACGGACACACACACGGACACACACACACACACACACACACACACATGCAAACACACACATCTACAAAGTCAGAGGAAGAAATAGAAGCATTGGCAAATTATGGAGTTGGACAGACAGCTAACAACTGTTCAGACAGCTAACAACAGTAACTCCCACAGTCTCAAAGCCCCATACACCGGCTCCCCTCCATCAAGTATTTATTAACAATATTGTGTGTATGTATGTGTGTATATGCACATACACGTCCTTAAGTTTACCCAGAATGGAGTTACCATGACTACTGGCTCCTGTGTGTCTGTACCAATGAGAGAGAGAGAGAGAGCAGGAGAAAGAGAGAGAGAGATGTCTGCTTCAGCGATGGGAGCCAGTAAGGGCTGAACTGTGTAATGGCTGTGCTACACGGGGATTTCATCAAGGCCATTCATAGTTTGGTATTTCAGTATTGTGGCATTTTTGGCCGTGCCAAGGTGCTGAGGGACGTGCCATTTAAGTCGGGCATGGAGAGTCAGAATTTACTCCGCCGTCAAACTGTGCATGAACTCAGCAGTTTAAGCTATGCAAAGAAGTCAGTAGATCAGGTTTAAAAAAAGGACCATTTTTTCTTGTTTGTATACCCCTTCTATAGCCTGATACTGCAGCGTGTTTCTGTATATGTCCATCATTAGTCCTGTCAATTATAGCACTAATGAGAGCCTTCCTCCTCTCCCACCCTGGACCTATACAATGTTTAGGAGCCTGATTGTTTCGGGTTATGGCTCGTTTGTGTGTGTCTATGTGTGTGTGCGCACATTACTGATGACAGTCATTTGTAGTCACCCTCCTTCTTGCCCCTACTTTGCCCACTAATTAGTTTGTTTCATTAGCCTCTGTAGGGGAAACAAGGCCATGCTGGTGTGTGTGTGTGTGTGTGTGTGTGTGTGTCGTCTTCTCCTTCTCTGCCTTAGAGTTTTGTTTATGTCGATTACCTAATAGTGTGACTAGATTTGTTTAGTGCAATTAAGATGTATTAAATACTGTTCATCTTGTTTGCCTGCCCACATAATGTACGCACTCATTAATAAACCAGTTCAGCTACACCATCTGTACACTATCTTCCCTCTGCTGCATGACATTATCTTAGTCTGTAGATGTTGTTTTGGTTTTAGCTGTATAGAAACTCTATGAGCCCCATTGATCTGTCTGTTAGCCACGCTCTTATCTAACATAAACAGTCCAAGCTGACAGCATAGACCTACTGTGCCGTCGCCTCTCCTCATACACCACATCGTGTCACAAACCGCTGCTTTGTGGCGTCATGATATCTCATATAGTATGTCAAGGAGAGTAGAAGGCAATCATTGGTGTTGCTTTTAGCTTATAGATGCTATTTGTATTAAAAATGCTTAATCAAGTCAATAAATAACTGTTAAAACCTAGATAATACAGGCAAAGAGCTTGAATGTGTGTGAGCTGAGGCAGGCTAAATGAAGCATAGCTGCTAATACATGGCACTTGTGATGACACCCACCTCTCACTCAAATTACCATTCACTCCCCGTACAGTTAACGGCAGGGAAATGATCTATAGAGACCAGAACACATTTTATTCCTGCTGTAAAGTTGGACATCTAAACATGTGGGTCAATGGGACTGACTCACTTTTGGAGCCAACCTCAAGTGGCCATTCAAGGAACTGCAGATTTTGGCACTTTTGAATTGACTTTGACTGTTAGAGTTTGGTCAATTTCCAGTTTTATAATAATTTCACATAATGTAGTCCACTTTATACATTGCCACATGTATTCTAAACTAACATCACAGTATCCTTGCCATGGTGAAGACAGAAAATCGGTGTCCTAAAAAATGAATCAGTTAAAACTGCTTTGTAGTTCTGTTGCTGGCTCATATAAATGTGTTTGTATAATCTGTGTTTGACAGGTCGGAAACTGTTCACTGCTATTTTCGTACCTTCACTGCCTTATGAATGGATCAGTCATCCTAATGTCATAGGCCTACTAGAATGATCAATGGTGCATTCACATGCTCATAACCTCATTGTTGAAAGGGAACAATCTGGTCAGTCTGAGTTGTCTGTATATTTTTAACATGTTTACCGTTCAACATAGCATCTGAATGCATTCTGGTTCTGTTTCACAGTCTGTTCACAGTGACAAAGACCGGTTAAATTTTTTCTAATCAAATTTCTTGTGCCCTTACAACTTTAGCTCACAATATCTGTGCACAAGCACGTCGCTTTGGCTTGTAAATTGCTTTAGCTTGTAATGAATAGTCTTAAATCAATATTCATGTCTGAAGATTAATGTGGTGGTAGCTGTGTAATGAGCTGCAATACATGCTGGTCATTACTGCATATTAATTTCTCTCCAGGTGATCCGGATCACGTGTTGCAGAGACCAGCTTCCTGTGACTTATTTATGTAAAAACACACAAAAGCACCTTCCACACGCACATACATATTTCACTTCAAGAAACTTTCCTTGACACTTCACCGTTTACATATGAGCAAGAAATAGTCACATTTATTTCTCTTCAGAGTCATTTGTCATGGGCTTTGACATTTTTCTAAATGAAACTGGGCGTTAGTCCCTCTCTAAAGGCTGTTAGAACTTTGCACTTTCTAATTAATAATTTTTGATTACCTCCCACATGTGCTGCTGTACCTTTCTTGGCCTGAACGCCTATACACCAGTGAGGGTACACGCACGCACACACACACACACACACACAACCAGCTCTGATTGATAGACACACCACATTCATTTCCACATGCTGTTTTCAGTTATAGTACCTTGAAGCTGATTCTCTTTGCAGCTCACTCGTGGCTGTGACCAAAGAGATTTTGTTATGAACCGATAATCTATGAATAAAATATGTTCTGTCCAAGCCATGGCCCCCAATGTAGAGATGCTGAACTTGTTGTGTGTATTTGTGAGAGAGAGATAGTGCTGCTGTTAAACTTTGTATTTCTATCAGGAAAACTTTCTAATACTGTTAGTAGTATTTATGTGTCTCTTTCCCCTTTACACACCTGTTGAGCTGATCGAGTTTAACAGTGTCACCTCTGCACCCTCCCTCTTGTCTCTGATGAATGTCATTACACACCCGTCCATCAAGTCCCTCTCCTTTTGACGAAATTGACATTAAACGTCAATTTTAGGTTGAATGAATAAAACATATGTAGCCTGTGGCGGTAAATTCTGATGAGTGCTTGCAGGGGTTAGCATGTGGGTGTGTGTTTGTGTTGCTGTAGTTGTGTGCCTGCAGTCTACTAAGCCATATCACAGTGTGTGGTAATGGCACTCACAGTGGGAAGGGAATTGTTCATTACCATAAGGATAACTTACGGTACTCCGAGCTAAAGTCCCTTGCTCGTGTGCTGAACCGTGGGGTTAAGAGCAGACACTCTGCTTGGCTGAGCTGAATGTTGTCTCATATCGGTGCATAATAGGCAATATGAAAACCCAGCAGGAAGCAACTCGGATTTGGATAGACTTGAAGGGCAGAAACTGAGAAATACTGTTTATTCATTTACAAGATTTTGTTATACTTCATTTAAGATTATTATTTTACTCACTGCAGTGCCAACTTGTGACCATTGTTTTGTCATGTGATAATCTGTTTTGTCACATTATAAACAATGATCTTAAAAGGAACATATTCAGCTAATTTTCAGGTTCATAAATGTAGTTTGAGTTTCTTCGAGAACATGTTTAGATGCTTTTAATGTTTAGAAACCACTTCCCGGTAGAACACTGGTAGTGCATACCACTGAGGCGGAGTCCTTGTAAGCAGGTGGCCTGGGTTTGAATCCGGCTCGGAGCCCTTTCCTTTCACTCTGTATCTCCCAATATCAAAATAAATAACACTTTATTTTTCTCATAGTGCCCACAGCTGCTGCAGCTCTATTGACCCTCTGTCTAAGATGCTCCGTTGTAGCGCCTGTCCCTTTATGCCCCCCAATCGAAAAAGCCCAGTCTGCTTTGATTAGTCAGCATTTCTTTCACCTCTTTGCTCTTGCTGTCCATTGCTGTCCACCATCATTGCAGCCAGAGCAGCCAGAGGAATGACTGTAATCCAGTATAGCTGGACTTTTTACTGTGGAAATGAACCTATAAAATCTGTCAAACCAAAGACTACACAATCAGACATGTTCCAGCTGCAATGTGATTCGAAATTTGGGAGAAAAGAACAACATTGGCAACCAAGATTACAGGTTCACCTGAGGTTAGCATGTAGCTACATGTAGCCTGTATAGCAGCCCACATTAATCCCCCGCCAAACTACACTGGGGGTATCACACAGGCTAGACCCCCAATTACTTTGTCTTTGACTTTGTGATTGCTATTTCCTAATGTTTCCCCAGCTTCTAAATGTGTAATTGTATTTAATCTGTTATCTATCATAATCCATATTATTCACCAAAACTGAAACAAACTAACTATACAGTGGCCCACTTTAACCCCGGGTATAGTATAGTGGGATAGTGGGGAGGGTATGTAATGTAAACACTGCTCTAATGTGCCTGGAGCAAATGAAGATGTATAGAAACTTGGCACAAACTAATGCAACTCATTTTTGCTCACATGGATTACTTTTACATATGTTAACTGCATTATCTAACACATTGGCCATGTTAAATATGAACATCCAACATAGTAACATTATGACAGAAGGAATAACAGAAAGCATGGTAAATCCCCTTTTATTTTATTTCACTGGCTGCACTGCCAAGTTCTGACAACCGTTTTGTCATTTGATAATCTGTTGTATAACATAAAAAAAGAAGATTTTAAAGTAAGGAACTGAAAAGATAGAAAGCGACTCAGTAGGAAGACACAAAGGGATAGATAGAGACCGAAAAAATGCCACATCCTATCACGTCTGAGTGCTCACATCCATTTTAAGAAGACACTCGTTTAGTCGCCAGACATGTGAAGATTCTCACTTAAATTATCTCACTCGCGCTGATTATTCGCTTCTGTTTCTGTCTGTTGTTGACACCTCCTGACTCTCACATTCACAGCCAAGATAAAAAGATGGCCTAAAAATAAACTCCTGATGGAAGTTCAAGGTCAAAGCCTGTGCAGAAAAAAGTTCCTCTTTGAAGATCTATATTTAAAAATGACATCTCCGTTTCTCACGTGCTGCCAATTTTCTGCACATGCGGTGGCATTCCAGATCAAGTTATTAAAGGGAAAGCGACAGTTGGTTTGTAGTTATTTGTGCACTCCTTGTATGCTGACTAATCCCTCTGTGTATCTGTTGCTTGCTTTCTCATCCTTTGTTTTCTCTGGCACCTATCCCACTGTTTTAGCCCTAATCTGCTCCATGCTGTTCACATTTCGCTCCGTCCCGAGCTGATTGAGTTAGTGCTTTAGCTCGCTCTGCCCGTCAGGTGCTCCAGTGTCTATACCAGAGTGGTGTGTGCACTTTCTACTTCTTATATCTACTTCCAACATGATTTAAAGCAGGTTACAGGCTTCTAACCTCTGACCAGCTCTCTGACTTCCTCTCAAGAACTACTGAGGGAAGACAAGAAGCTAGAAGCGTTGATGTGTGATTCATTTTCAATTCTCGCACAAAGCTAAAGCTAAGGCCGGTGTGAGCTGTATTCTAATTGGATGGTACGGTCCATCAAGCTGTTCTGTCATCCCTCATCTCCCTGGAGAAAAGCACTATCACCTGGTGCAGAGCGGCCTGTTGATCCCCAGCTGCTTGTAGGTCAGTTTGCTGTGCCAGCGGGGCTTTCAGGTGGAAGCCTTGTCCCTGTCACAACCTGACACCCTCCTGCTCCACACTTCCTGTATCGTAACAGCTCTCAGGCCTCTGCTCCCTTCACCTCCATCCATTCCCTCCCTCATCTTCCTCCACCTTTTACAAGAGAGATGTGAAACATCACCTTCATCCATCATGTGTATACACACACACCTCACATGTGCTAAAAATAAACCCCTATTAGCAGCAGTCTGAATGTGGGAGGGGTGAAGGGGGCAAAACTAGGTGTGAAGAGGAGGTGCTGGAGAGAGGCATGAAGAGAAATGTGTGCAGAGAGGACGATGAGAGACTGGAGAAAAGGGTTTTATATTTTATAGTGTGTTTCTTTCACTAGAAGCTCTTCTATGTCCACAAAGAATTGATAAACTCACTCAGAATAAGACCCTGGTGCTTTCTGATGTTGTCTTGGTACTAGGGTCCACAGAACAGTTCCTGAAGCATGTTGTGATGCCTAAGTTTTTGTTGATTATTAGCAGCCATCAGGGATACAGTGGTCAGAAAACACCAATTTCATCCAAGAAGGAAAAGTGTGAAGGTGTCAGCAATTGGCAGCTACTGTACCAGTCCAGCTGTGTGCGACTGTCTCAAAATCCTGTCTTTTGAGCAAACAAAAAGTGCTTCCGAACACAACTCTCGTACACAATGTTTATCTTTTGATAGGTGCTTTATTGCAGCACCAATTTATTGCAAAATGAACTTGTTAAAAGATTGTTCAACTGCAATTTAAGCATACAGAATTATGAATATGTTACACGGTCATTCATAAAGTTTGAACAGTTTTGTTTTCAGACACAATCCTCTGTTAATTAAGGTTTAATTTGTATTGTGATATGTCTGGAAGAGAGTTTTGAGAAGACATACCCATTACCTGTCAAGAATAAATCACATTGTCATAATGTGACTTTATGGTTGAGCAAGTAGTTTAAAACCTATGGGTAACCCCAGCATTAGAAGAAGGAAGAAAATTGCTAATTGCTGCACATCATGTCCCGTGACCTGCAACAAACCTTCAAATCACCAACTCCTGCCTTGAAATAAACTGAGAATATCCTGCAGAGATGTTACTGGAGACACCGATTTTGTAATAGACATATCCATATAAAATATATCTTTTTGTGATAATAGAATCTTACTTTAAATAGGGCAGAAGAAGTTTAAGCAGATGGAGTAAATGTATTTAGTTTACCCATAGTATCACAACAATATTAGCATATGAGCATTGTAGCAAAGCAGCTTGCATGATTAATCTATCAATGCACAGAGAGGGTACATACACAGATAGTGACTTACCAACACACAGATATACAGTGACGTCCACAGAGACAGACACACAGATTATTCTAACATTGTTCAAAACAGGTTGTGGTTAATTTCACAGATGTTCCATAGAGGAATATTTCAGTTGCCATTAGAAAAAAATGCTTTTTTAACCTAAACTTTTTACATTCATTTTACATTCACCTGTGATAGATGCTACTTGATAATGGGCATGCAAGCGAAATCATTCATGGCTCAGTGTGTAATCTATAAGCTTTTTAGCAGCTACCAGTACAGACAGAGCAGGAATAGTCAGCTCCGAATGTCACTGTAGAATATCCAAATCTGGGAAATAAAGCTGTTTTCAGTTCGCCCTCTTTTATCACCAACACGTAATTTTGTTAAAAAGTTAAGGCCTGTTTTTGTTTGAGTTTTCTCTCTTTCTTCTGGCACGGTTATAAAAAGAAGAGGCCAAAATGTCTTGTTTGATCAATTCCTTTAGTGGTTGGAAAGCCGACAATACATCAGAGCAGGAGACAAACAGTGTTTTAGATTTCGCGAGTTCTTTTGTTTGTTCAGAAGCAATGGGAAAAGTCCATTTGTGTTATTTACTTTTTGTTCTATAACCCAACATTAGTTTTATTTGGTCAACAAAAGTTTGTCTGATCTCTTTGCTCCTCTCTGTGTCTCTGTCCATGGTGCTGAAGTACACCTTCTCTCACAAGGCAATCATTGTCTGTTCCTTTTAACCTTCAACGTATCAAGTAGTTTCTTACAGTTACATTGTGTTGCTGTGATTAAACCCCCCCACCCCCCCCCCCACCCCCAACCCCACTCCCACATATCAAACTTGCTGAGTACACAACTTTTGAATCTAATAGGCTGAATCGTCCATTACTTTATCAAATTATCCATTCTAATGCATATCAAGCGAACAGGAACTCCACAGAGACAAGAATACATTAAGATATAGGTTATGCTAAGTGTGCATTATATAAGTAAAATATATATATATATATATATATATATATATATATTAAAGTTAATGTAGTGTACCCTATGTAAATATGACTAGAAGTATTATAGTGCATGTGTTCTTCCAGCACCTTCTCCAAGTCTTTCTCCTTGACCTCTGATTGGTCGAGTGTAGCAAACTCACCTTTTTTCTACTTCTCTACACACTAACATTCATGCTTCCATTATTTTTCAAACCACACTGCATCCATTACCCTCTTTGTCCTCCAGGTTCCCCCCAATTTAACTTTAGGCTGCTCTGTATTCCTTGAAAAAAAGTTACACTGTCAATAGTCACCAACTTAGCCTCACGTTACTCATGATGGCTCCACAGAGTAGCCCTTATTTCTCCTCCCAAATATATGGAGCCCTTTCCCTAACTTTCTTAAAGAAACTTGATTATTTTGCCAAGTCCACCTCGAGAGGCAACAATTTAACAACCATTTTAAAGTTGAACCTCCTCCAGTAAAAGTTTAAAGTTAATTCTATATTACATTTTAATTTGCAGTTTAAAGTTTTGGTGCTACAGACTTAAATTGAATCCAGGTTTCAAATAAAAAGAGAGGTTTAAATATAATCCTTCTTCATTTGAAGCTAGTTTGGTGCAACATGATTTAAAGTTACTTAGCCAGGGTTTAAAAATGAATCCTTGTTGGTGTAACCCAGCCTTAAAAACAAAACTAATCTTTGTCAACAGCCAAGAATAAATATTTTCAAGCTAAGAGAAGCACAATTCCTGTATTATGGCCAGCTGTAAAATCAATGTGAATCACTGATGACATCATCAGCTACATTTGTTTTCCATCAACCGCCCTGGACATTAAAGGCAGTGGGTCAGTTGTTGTTCAAGACTGGAAGGGAGGATTCAGCACTTTAAAACTTATAAACTGAATTGAAATAGTCCCATGTAAAGTCTGGATGAAGGTAGATGGGTGCGTATATGTCGAAGTGAAGGAAATGATGTAGAGAGGAGCCTGCAAGATGAAATGTGTGTAAAATATGCAGATAAAGAGGAGATGAACAGCAGTGTTGCTGTCTGCAATTAATGACTGACGCAAGTTATTGATCTTTCTTTGACATTGATGAAACTCCTTCAGACTCCGTCTCACACACATGCACGCACGCACACACACACACACGCACACACACAGACACACACACAGACACACACACACACACACACACACACACACACACACACACACACACACACACACACACACACACACACACACACACTCATATATAAAGACTTATAGCCCTGATCTGAAATTCAGAACATTCAATTTACACCTTAATGACTTGTTCTCAATTTTTCAGTTTTCAGGGGAAATTTTTAGTAGTATTTTGATAAATAATTAATTTTCTAATCAGCTCTTTCCAGCCAGCCCCTCAGTCATTAAAGCCTAACTAACTCTATGGAAGTGTATTTCCCATCCTTGGTTGACAAGTTCCCCTGGCAGGTGGATAAATTTACTGCTAACTATAGCTATCAGAGCAGTGAATAAATCTAAGCTAACTATAGCTATTAAAGGCCTCAGGGATCTCTCAGTTACCCTGCTGTATGGGTGTGAGCACTATGTGTACACCTGACACTCTACTTCCAATGCAAAGCTCAGTTTGAGGGTTTGTTTTTGCAGCCCTACACAAGATCCATAGAAGAGCTTTTTATGTGAAAGCAGGTTATTATAGAATTGTGCATAGCGTAATGTAATAAAACTTTGAATTAGTGACATTTAATTTATGCTCCCTCATGGTAGATTACATTATGTTTCCATGGAACTATTTATAGATGTATTGCTGCCCCAGCAAAGGACATGATGCCATGGCTCTGATGCAAGTAATGAGTACATATTAATTAAAATGTATTTATTTTAAACTGTGTATGAGAGTAATAATACAGTTTGTAGTCGGTTGTATGATAATTCACTAGATGTAGTGAGAAACACAACTTCTCCACTGTTTTAGTGGCTGACTGAGCACATCTGTGCAGTCAAAGTTGATTAAAGGTGAACTCTGTGAACCTGTGAATCCACCTGAGGCGGCTGAAGATCACAGCGAGTCCATCTGTAAGGCATTAATAGCAGTGAAAGAGAAACAGCAAATATTTTTAAATGGGAAATGTAGCTGGATCAGGATGTTTATTAAGGTAAAAAATGCTCAGTCGCTTTTGGAAATCATGATCAGTCTTGTTGATCCTAATGCACTGATGATAACATTTGTAACCCTTCTAGCGCTCACATTATCTTTTCTTTTATCACACCATCATTCTCTTATTTTTATCCCTCCAAACTGGTGACAGCTTGGGCTGGAGGCATTATGTTTTTGAGTTTCGTCCATCCCATATCTCGTAATATCTCAGGAACACCTGGAGGGAATTTCTTTAAATCTGGCTCAAACATCCACTGCGACCTAAGGATGAACTGTATGGATTTATTCTAGATCCTTATTTATTATTAATACATGTTCCTGTTGTCTATATTTGAACTGTGACATAAACAGTGACAATTCGTCTGTAAAAACAATATTACAATAGTATTTAATAATACTCCTATTGTTCAACTGTATGTTTCAATCTAAAAAAAAAATAAAAAATAAAAAATAAAAAATAAAAATAAAATAATAATACTAGGACTGCATTATAATTGATTAATATGTATCACTATTTAACTTAATTTAGTAATTGTTCAAAAACATTGAGTAATTTAAAAAGTAGTGAAAAATATTAACCAAAAGTTCCCAGTGACCAATTTAAAACCCTAAATCCCAAAACATTTCAAATTTGTCTGGACAACAGTTTAAAAAAAAAAAACCAAGAGTGAATTCACTATAACATAACTAAAACAATTAATGGATCATAAAAAAAGAAGTTGCTGTTGTTTAGCTCTAACAAATACTGTAGATGTTTGAGTTAAAACAACACTGTGTGACATTAAGTCTTACATTTATGAACCCCCCGACGTGCACGATTAATGGACAGACAGTCCCCATAAAGTTCATGTTATGGTTACTAAGTTGTTAGTGGGGATGATTGAGAGCTGACACATTAGGGCACTGCTGTATTTTAATATGGTTCTGTCCCCACAAAGAAATATGAATATAAACATCACAGTGTAATCTCACCTCATCCATCAAAGATGTGCCACTAGAAAAAGAAAAAGCAGGTAAAGCATCTGACACCTCGACAAATTGGAAAGTGGTTGGCATGATGTGAATGATAATGAGCTGTTTTGTCATGGTTGGTGCATGTTGTTTTCTCACCATGAGCTGATCAATCCACCTGGAGGATGACAGAGAGCCACAGCAGCCTTTGTGTGTGCAGAGTTTAAATAAGATCATTCTCAGCTGCTCAAACTATCCAAAGTAAAGTAGCAAAACACTATACATTATTTGCTTACATACAGTATATTTTGGACTAATTTAAAGGAACACTAAATATATAGCCCATCTTTTATTTTTCTTTTATTTTTCCCCGTCTTTCTTCCTGCTCATGTCACACTATTGGTAATGGACAGCAGTGGATGAGAACAAAGAAAGAATGCACACCAGGCCTATTCACCAGGGAGGTCGGTGGTCAGAGGCACTAAAAGTCTGATGGTCCCCAACTGGGACAGAGCTGTCTGTTCCACTCAGCCATCCAGGCATGAGGACGCCAGGCCTCGGACAGGGACGACCTTGAGAGGCCGTGCCGCTGACCTCTAGTCAACATGACAGAGAGGGAGCAAGAAGGGGTGAGAAGAGGGTTAGAGAGAGGGAAAGTAGATGGAGGTGAGGCAGGAGGCAATACGAGTGAAGTGGTACATAAAGAGAGAAGGAAATGAAGTTGAAGGAATATTTCATGACCATTTGTAGATCAATTATTCACCTTGTGTTTCCTTAATTTCTTGAGGAAAATTTCAAACATCCTTGGTGAAATGACTTAACTGGGGGCCATTTTTAACAACAGTAAACTTGTTTGGAAAGTACTAAACATTTGACTGGATAAATGTATGTAAAGTTATGAAAGTTTAAAACGGATGTTTAGATGTAGTTTTGTTATTGTTAAATGTGGACCCAATTTACTTCAATTCTTTAAGGATTTAGTCAGTTTTTGGATTCTTCATTCACGGCAGAGGCATGAAAGAAGAAGTTTTCTTCAGAAATTCAAGGTAACACAAATGTCCGGTTTTTACAATGACATGTTCCTTTAAGCAGGAGGACACCCAAACCTGGGCTACATGGTGGTGTAGTGGTTACAGCAAGAGGGTTGCCATTTTGACTCCGGCCTGAAGCTCTTCTTTATGGAGTTTACATGTTCTCCCCGTGTCAATGTGGGTTCTCTCTGCGTCCTCTGGCTTCCGCCCACAGTCCAAATACATGCAGCTTAGGTTTAAATGGTGACTCTAAATTGCCCATAAAAGTGAATGAAAGTATGAATGGTTGTTTGTCTCTATGTGTCAGCTCAGTCAGCCCAATGTCAGCTGGGATTGGCTCCAGTCCCCTGTGACCCGAGTTTGGATGTGGTTGAGGAGAATGAATGAATGAATGAATGAATGAATGAAACCCAAACCTACTAATAGGCAATAAAACCACTTGATTAAGGTTAGGGTAAAATAACAAAGTTGGCCTTTAAAAACAACTACTTCTGCACCCCCCCCCCCCCCCCCCCCCCCCCCCCAATTTGATACACACAGCGAGTGAGTTGGAGTGAGACCAGACAGAAAAAAGATTATATTTACACTTTTTCAAATTCTCAGAACACAGTCAGAACAGCAGGCGTCAATGTGGACTAAACTATGCATCACATTACATATCTTTAACACAAAATGCATTCAATGACCACATTTTTGAAAGTTCCTGAACTATTGTCTCACTCAAACTCAACAACCACCAAACCTCTGTGTATTTACACTAGATTTTTCACGTTTATGTACTATTGTGAATACTGTTAAATATACAGTCAAAACCCCCCAAAAAATCGATTTAGTGACTCATGTTAGTGATGATGATACAAAACTTTTCTTGGATAAATAAAGACTAAAAATAATATACAAACAACAAACACGTTAAATAAATAAATAATAAATAAATAGATGAATAAAAATGTCCCTCCCCGCTGAGACTTCATCACCACCGCTCTTGATTGACAACATTGCTCGACGTCTCTCTCCCTCTCCGTTACTGTAAATGTGTCACTTGCTAGTCACTTTCTCGAGTGGCACTTGTCTGTCATCTTTTTCGCGCTGCATTGACTTGATGTCTGTCATTCAGTTGTGTGCTCCAGAAATAT
Organism: Centropristis striata; assembly: GCF_030273125.1. Classification (NCBI taxonomy): domain Eukaryota; kingdom Metazoa; phylum Chordata; class Actinopteri; order Perciformes; family Serranidae; genus Centropristis; species Centropristis striata. Next base: position 12,666,198 of record NC_081536.1, read on the forward strand.
GTTTGTGTGTGTAAGTAACCGTGCCTCTGGGTGGTTGTCACAGTTCTGAGATGATATGTCATTCAAGGAGAACACACAGAAAACACAGACAGACACACACAGGAAACATTTAAACCTTATTTGATGTTTTGTATCCAAAGAAAGCAGTGATACTCCTTTTACTCTTCTAAAACAAGAAAATTATAATCCAAAAAGTTCTTTGAAATTCTGATCATTCATGCTTCTGCCTTGTGTTGTATTTGCAATTTCCTTGTGATTTATGCACGAACCACTAATTATTTGCTACGTAGATGTAAAACAAGAAAAAGGGCACAAAAAGGTAAAGATTTGGCAGTGATTAACTTTTTTAAGGAGAGGCAACTTGTTCCAGCTTTGCACTCTTGATCAAATACAATATTATACCAAAAATTTGTCTTCATGAGGAGCTGAAACAGTTTTTCTTTATCTTTTTCTAATAAAATACAAATACACTGCATCTCCTCCATCCAGAGCATCTTCCAGTTATTTGATTGTCCCACATGGCCCAGTCTTCGTGTCCTTGGTTCAAGCCAAACATATTCAAATCATATTCATATAAAAAACAGAATATACGCTATATTTGTGATCTATCACACATACGGTTTCATGTGTTATTAATACTGTGCTGACCTTGAGAGGTTGCATGTTCAGAGCACACATGAATATTAGATCTACTTCAACACTTCACATGCCTACAGTGTCATAGATGTAGAAGAGTCTTGTTACGTCTACAGCTCGTCGTCATCTAAACTAATAATTGCACAAGTTCCACCATCTTGTCATCATCACCACAGTTCACTCCTCCCTGGGTTTTTCTCAGCAGGTTGTCATCTTGCTGTCACTTCACACCCTCCTCTCAGTCGTAGTGGTGTGTTCAGTCTGTTCCCGCTGCTCCCTCTGCTTGTCCGTCTCTGAGTCTGCATGATGTCAGTCTGACTCCATTTCCTCACAGCCTTGCTGCACACACACACACACACACACACACACACACACACACACACACACACACATATACACATATACACACATGGGTATGTGTGATCTCATCAGTTCCCACCTCCGGTTCTCCAAATCTGATTCCTCTCAGTGCTATTTATAGCTGTGGAGGCCCACTCCACACTGTGTAACACGTCATGACCTGTGCTCCTGCCTGCCTTTTGTGAAATAGGAGCACATGACAAAAGCAACTTCACCGTGTGTGTGTGTGTGTGTGTGTGTGTGTTCTCTTTGTAGCAGTTTTCCAGGAATCTAGCACCTGCTTATACCCGCTACGTGTTACGATAGTGTTTCTTAGGGTTAACTCATTCTGTGTGATATATGACTACATATTTTCAACCATATGCTAACACTCACATAAACACACACATGCAAACATATTCCCATCTACATATGTGTATGTGATTCTTCTGTATTCAGCATGTATAGAGGATCATAGTAATGCTGTCAGTTAAACACGCTCCTAATAATGGTTGAAGACAGGATTTAGCCATTTATGTTTTTACTGAAAGCACATGTAAAACTGTGAAAACAGTATCAGATCAAACGGAAACATAAATGATAGTGATACAGTTGGATTGAGAGCAAAGGTAAAAAATAAAACAGATTCACACCAGCAGAGACTAACTGTCAAATTAGCTACATTTCGAAGAAAAAAGGTGTCACCAGGAAAAAAATAAAATTCAAAAGGACCATTTGGATTTTTTGAAGTTGGGTTGTATAAGATGTCTGTGTCTTCAGCAATATCATTTTAAGGGTTCACTGCATAAAGGATATTTTCACTGCAAGAAGGTAAAATGTTTTTGTCAAAGGAGTCTGGTGGCTTTGATGAGAGGATATAATGGCTTCAGTTCCCCCTGTGTGAACTTAAACAGGGCTGTCTAACAGCTGGGTAAATTGTGGTGAAACATTGTAAATATAGTGTAAATGTATAGTGATTTACATTTTTTTTAAGTGGATAAAATATATTTTGCTGCTGCCCCCATCCAAAGCAGTACTTTGCTTAGCTTCTGTGCTGGTACTCGTGCCCGTTTCTCCAAACTGAGGAGGTGCTGACCACCATAAACTGTATGTGGCACACTGACTATGAAGAAGCATCTCTTTAACCTAATTTCACAAAAATCCAAACTAGCCCTTTAAATTCCCATTAGAGCACAACACAGTGACTGTTTCAATTAACATACACATAGTACACAAAGTGAAATAAAAGTATATTAAGCCAATAATTACTTGAAATCACCTTTTATTTATTATATAGTATAATGCACTATATTTATTGTCTGGCATTTTATTGAGTGTCCAACTTCTGAATCTGTAAATATATACACTATAATAATATCACTAATACCACTATCACCGTTTGCCACAAACACTAGTGTCTGTGGCAAACGGCCCCATAATGCAATGATCTGCAGTTTATAGATGGAAAAGTCATGATTCATAAATGTCCAATATCTCAGTTTCCTTCTCGCTATTGAGCGTCTATGACTGTACTGTATATAGGTAGTAGAGGATGAATGAAGGAGGGAGTGATTTTGGGCCCAGGTTTTAAGATATCCTCACTTGTACACACATTAAATGGATGTGAGTGTAATTTTGTTTGTTGTGCTCACAGCAGAATGAAAAATGCTTTAAAAATTCAACACCATCATGCAGAATCAGTGTCCTTGTTAGTCTGGATAATCCACAGAGCTCATTGTCAACATATTCTTTAGGAGCTACAGTATTTCTCGAGCACAAAGTAGCTCCAATAAAAACAGTTCTCACCTACGTCTGCAGATATTCCAGAGTAAAGGAGACATTGCTTACAAAGAGAATACTGCTGTTGAAAACATTTCATTTTTGTTTTGAGCACCACAAAAAAATTCACCTGCAGTGCGGGGACAGCTGATGGGTCACATGACTGGACAAACAATAAGTTCAAAAGTGAGCATTAAACTAGAAAACAATCACTGATCATGATTTTGACAGATTGTATTCCTGCAGGAAAGGATTCATTAACCCAGCCTAAAAATAGAAATCTCTTCAGGAAAATGTAGTACAGGATATTTACATCAAAGATGGGAGAGCAGCAGGGAAAAGGATTAGAGACAATTATCCTCTGGAGGCATATCTTCTATGAATTAACCCCACTCTGTGTGCATGCACATGTTTGTATGTGTGTGTTTGTGTGCCTGCTCTGCAGAATACTAATGAGTGCTATAGCCTGCATGAACATGATAATGAGGTTTGTCATGTCCACAAGGTCTGGTAATGTTAGGGAGACATCAGCACAGAAACTTAACTGTGTGTGTGTCTGTGTGCGTGTTGTATGTATGCTGGATCAATACATTCACCGCCATGATATAATGGATGAAATGGGAAAGCCTGTCTATGTCGGTTTTACCAATACATGGAGAGGGGGTTAGTGTGTGTGTGTGTGTGTGTGTGTGTGTGTGTGTGTGTGTGTGGCTTTGTGTGCACCCAAACCTGGGGAATTGATGCTATGTGTCGTGTCCATGACGACAGCCTCTCTCCATCAGTCTATTCCTCTTTCGCTCGCTCTCTCTGTGACAGTTGACGGGTTTAACACAATAGAGCGTTTGACTGGGCCTGGCTGTCACAGACAATCACAGCTTTTTCTCCTTTCCTGTCTCCTCTCCTCTCCTCTCCTCTCCTCTCCTCTAATCTCATTATTAAAAAACAAAGTATCTATGTTGATAGCATCTCCTCTTCCTGTACCTCCAGCTATATACATTATATCCGATTCCCTTATGCAAACAGTTGTTGGCTCATAAACAAACTGTCCCTATAGATTCCTGATATTCATCTTGTTTGTGTGATTGTTTTTTATGCTTGCTCATCAGTAATGTGCTCTCCACCCTCAGTGACTTTGCAGAGTTTTGTGTGTGCACTACAGGCACATTTGTCCTTTGGTATAGGTTGGATCATTTTGTGCTTTTTGATTAGCTGCTGAATCAGCAGAGCGGCAGCTCCACGTGCTTGTTGTCCTGTTGTCCACAGAGACATTGGTTTAGATACAAACGGATGGGCTGTGGGCCTAGCAACAGTGTTTGTCCTTAAAGGGATAGGTTGGATTCTTCACTGGGGTTGTGTGAGGTACTTCTTCAAAGGCAGTAAGGTCAGACTGAACTGGTATATGGAGTTGTCTTCCTAAACCAAAAACTCCTGAAGACCCAGCTCTTCAGAGAGCATCTTCTCTCCTCACACCACACGATAATTCTACTCCTTAAAGAATTGTCATTAGCACTTATTGATGCACTAATAGCTCTTTTTGCACTATACCTTGATTGTTTGTTTTTATTCTTCCTTTAAGTCGCTTTGGAAAAAAGTGTCTGCTAAATGACTAAATGTAAATGTAAATGTAAAACCCCACTTAAAAATAATCCAACCTTTAATTAATCTGAGTCTGTCAAAATGATGAATTCAGTTGTTTTTCATCAATGCAGGAGGTGACAGAGGTTGCATGTGGTGTAATTAGGAGTTCTGTGTACATTGATTTTAAAGTCAGGTCAGTGTAGCACAGCTCAAGGTCTTTTTGCAGGTCTTTTACCTTTGATATAAATTGAACCTGTGACTCTAAAGTACCTCATCTTGCCAACCAGCAGAGCACCCGGCCGGCTCTGTGCCAGGCTATATATGCTGCTCTCTTAAAGGTTAGGCTAAGGACTTACTGGTGATGAGACGCTGTTAGACTTGGCTCCAACTCAAAACTGCTGCATGTTTGATCAGTTTAGTGGATATGTAAAGAACATTTCAAAGTCACATGTAAGAACAGAACATTCTGCACATTCAAGTTTCTGTCTGTGTGTATGTGTGTTTGAAATGCTTTGAAACGTAAGTAAATGCTTTAATCTACACTGACCTCTAGTGGAGGTTGGTTGAATTTGCACCTGTTTTATTGAGTGTCCAGTGATGTCTATTCATGACAAAGGTGACTCTCTCAATTCATTTCTACTTTGTAGTTCCTCCTTCCCTAATGCACCCTCACCTTCTGAATTATTTCTGCTGTTCAGACCCACTCCTGTATTATTTTGTAATTCTCTTTCCTCTCTGGTCTTTCTTCCCTCTCCACCTTCTTTCCTATTCTCTTTCTTCTTTCCCAGTAGGTTTCTAGCCATCCAGCACCTGCTTGCTGGCACTGTGAAATTCAAAGTTCACTCATTCTGCATTCAATTCACGGTGTGAATAATTCATTGTTTATTTCATGCCTTGCAAAAAAATAGTCTGTTTTTGGACGTTTATGTGTGCTTGCAGAGTCGTAAATTGGAAATTTCCTACAATGTTATCACTATATCTCTAAACAGCTGTGCAGTGTAGCTGCACATGTTGTTTGGATTCTGTGCTGGCTCACCCATGTCGCTGTTCCACATCTATTGTGTCTTGTCGTGTGGCGTAACAGCAACTAAAACAACAACTGTAGTTTATAAGACGTACTGTCATAGCACACACTGTACATAAATAATTGTCATAAAGGGCTTGATTCAGACTAGCTCGACGGTAAATTGATAATAAGTGACTTTTTTAGTCAACCTTTACAATTGCAGCTAGATCATGAGGGAAAAACAACACACGCCTTTTCAAAACAGGTGGTGCATTGACGACATGTGTTTGTTCGTGTGTATGGGTCAGTGTAAGAAGAAGTACTCAGATCTTTTAATAGCAATACAATAGAAAACAATATCAGCGGAAAACTTTGTTACAAATAAAGGTCTTGCATCCAAAATGTCGTTTTCAGATTTAAAGATATAATGCACAAAAGTACTCATTATGCAGAATGACCCATTCCTGATTAATATATACAATTATTTGATGATAACATTCATATTTACATGACTTTAATGTTGCAGTTGGTAAAGGTGGTGCTCAGTGTTTGTTTTACATAGCCTACTGCATTATGCTTGTGAATTGAACCTAGAGATCTGTAGGAGCCAAAATGTGTATTTTGCCTGTGTTGTTTATTTCGTTAGGCTGGTTATTGTCACTTCAGGTGATGGGACAGTGGTGTGGTTTCACCTTACTTGTATCGCATAATTGTATTGTTGTATCGCAGGAGGTAAACAAATGTGAATGGGTGAGTGAGGCTCTGATATGTTCTGTTGACTGTCTATAAAAAGTATTAATTCACCCTTTAAATAAATGTAGTTGATGGAAATAATCTAATAAAGTACAAGTAAGTACCTCAAACTGTACTTAAGTACATGTACAAACTATTTTGTGTGTGATTACGCCCACAGAGAAGGAGGGGAAACCTGGCTGTGCAGCTGATTATCTCTGAATGTAGCTTTGTCACACACACACAATCGCTGAGCGGTGATTGTGATCACTCACCTGTGTTGGGCATGTGGATGTTAAACCCTGCGGTCAACATGAGCGGCTCTGAGGAGAGCGTCTATGCACTCATTCTCATGTCAGTATTGCCACTGTGTTACTGGCTGTTTATGAGGAAAGGTGAGTGACGAAGCTAGATTGAAGTAGTTAGTGGAATATGTTAGTGGACCAAATGATAATATGTTTTCATGCCATTTTTTGTGCAAAACAACAACTAATAGAGCAATCTAAAAAGAGAAAATTAGTGCGTGAGGAGAATGCAGCAGTGCATATTTTAGTGGACAATGAGTTGCAGGAAACAAATCAAAGTGCATTAAGGTATTTGGTAAAGTTTGATATATTCATGCCTCCATGTGTTTGAATGGAAGTAGGATGTAAAATCAACTATATGTCAATGCAAAATAATGAGGAAATATCAATAAATGAAGCACTCTCACCCATTTTCAAAAACAACGTAAAAGACTCAGAGCCTGATCTTTGCCCTTTGTGCCCACTAGATGTCCCAGTCTAGCTGACCCAGGATTTAAAAACATCTTCTTTAGTTTTCCAGTCTCACCGTCTCCTCTATTATCACCTTGTATTATATCCTTATTGATCTTCTGTGTACCTTAGTTCACAGTGTGACATGGAAAGTACAGACGGCATGTTTAGACATCTATCTTCTTATTGATTCTGAACGAGTATGTTCATCGCAGCCCTCTCGTGATGCTTCAGCGCCAAGTGAAGTCATTACTCGTGACGGCTGGAGAGCGATTGTGATCAACACAATTTTCTCACAAAGCTTATGCCGCATGAGTCTGTAATTTTGTGTCAGTGTGTAGTCTCTTAAGCATGGTCGGTCAAGCCGTATTGAAGCAGAGATCGATAGTCATGTTCTCCAATTAGTTCATTCTGTGGATTAGAGATTGTAACATGCAAGGATCGATGCAGCAAGAAACAGCCTTAGCAGCTTAACTGTCGTGTAGTTTCAGCCTCCATTGCTGTGGAAAATGTATTTTTATGTATTACAAGATAAGATCGCTGCAGGCCTGAAATCTGTCATAAATCCTTCTCCGCTGCTTCAAGTCACAAGCTGTCTACCTGAGACGATCTGATTAAGCTCAAATGTCAGATCACTGTTTCATAACATTCCCTGGAGGCCTTAGGTTTGACATATTCAGCCTGCACATAAATACTGAGATACGAGTCAATAAAGCCATTCACTTCAGTTTGTCATAAAACCCATGAACCCATCAGCACAAATGTGAACAACACTCTCCACAGTTTAGCACCTATCAATTGACTGCTTCCCTTCAGTGCTCACGTCCGACAGCATCTCTTACAGTATATTTAGCAGCAGAAGAAATTTGGAAAAATCAATAGGAGCCAGAGAGGAAAGAGGGAGGAAGTGAGGCAATTTGTGTTTTGTTTTTAGAGCTGAGTGACTCCGATGATAGGTCGTATCAGAGACAAAAGACAGAGCATGAGTTGGTGTGCGGAAAAATTGTTTTGTTTTGTTTCTTCTTTTGAAATCTGAGATGTCTCAGCAGGGCACACAGGCATCAGAGTCAACAGAGGAACTTCAGGCACTTTGAATTCAAGGGACTGTCTGAAAATTATTTCGGCAGAGAGAGGGAAAACATTATCCTTTTACATATTGAAAAGCCAAAGTCCTCCTCATTGTTTTTACTACAAAAACAACAACAATCTCCCTCTAAAATATTCCAATCCTATACTGGTGCTGGTACAACGCTAAACAGGAATTATGGTTTTACTTTACTTTCTGCTGAGATGCAGAATAAACTGAATATCTGTTCTACTACTAATTGTGTCTTGCTGAAGATAACATCATAAATTACTAATAGGTTCTGCTTGTATCATGTTTTTCAAACCTAAAATATTAGTCCTCATTATTGTAGATACTAGTTGTGCTATGACAAGGAAAATAAAGATGATAGAGAAACACGTGTGGCAAAATGCCCATGTATGAACCATGGTTCATACCATGTCATATTTCTGATGTATTATCTGTTTTTGTTTTATCTATTACATTTATACAATACATAATTAAAAAAAGAAAAACTACCCTCCCTTTAGCCGATAAAAATAAAACACTCCCTAAGAGCTACAGTACTGAAGCACTTTTTTCAGATATTGCTGTAATCTAAAAATATTGATTTCCTTTTCATGTGGTTTGTTTGTCTTTTCTTTTTCTCTCTACTTTTGGTTGAAAGTAGTAAGTTTCTTTTTCCCCGAGAGACCTGGCAAAAATTATATATATATATATATATATATTGATATGACATTAATTACAAAATTAACAGCCAAAGAAATATCACACATTGAACCAAAGAGCACAAACAATTTCTAGTTAAGATTTAAGTTATTCGTTGTCAGAGACAATCCAAATTAATGAGAGGCTTTTAAAAAAAACTCAACCAAATGTGTTGTGTGTATATGTCAGAGCCACATCGAAATGCACTTTTGTCAGGAGGGAATTTCTAGAAAATAATCCATGTGGCACTGCAAAGGCAAAAAGGTTGAAGTGATGACTGTGTCTGCTCAAAAGTTATGCTTACTTAGAGAATTTATCAGAAAAGCTCTCAGTTGTTGGTGCAGAGCTCTGAGGTAGATGGCATACAGACCTGTTGCACAGAGTTTTTGATCTAAATTGAACTTTCAGATTGACACTGTTGTCCTTTCTTGTGAAATTAATCTCATGAGTTACTCCTTCCTCAGTCCTGAAAGTGTCAATATGTGCTCCCTGTTTGTGCAAATTTGATGAAGAACGGAGGAGAAAGTAGAGGAGGAGAATAGCGAAGGGGAAGAGGACACATCTGCAGGTCCAATTTTCTATCTTGACAGCCAGAATGAGGTGAAAAAATCCTCCAGAAGGGGAGAGATGCTGGAGGGTAATAAAGAATAGATGTCTCTTCCCTCTGTGCTTTGCTGATCGCCACACGGAGGGTCTGACCTCAGTCGCTTGGGCTCTTCAGTTTGTCCTTCCTTTGTTCCTTCTTGTTCTGTTTCTGTCTGTCTTATCTTACTTCTCATTACTCTCCCCTGCCACCATGTCTCATGAAACAACCTGCCTCTTCTTCTTTCCTTCCACCTCTCTGTTTCTCCCCTCCAACGACAACCCTTCAATAAATAAGTGGGCAGAGAAATCATTTTTAACCAACAAGTTGGGCTCAGATTTCCCTCCCTCTCTCCCTCTCTCTGTCTCTTTTGTGTGCGTGTGGTTCAATATTTCTCTGTTAACATTTACCATGTCTGCAATCGGAGCTCAGCTCCAATACAGCAGGTATACATTACTGCCATAAAGTGGGGAGAAATAGGTCTTCTGTGGCGTCGTGTTTGTTTGCCTAAAGTACGCACCGTAAATGAAGAGAGTGACGTGACATGAGATTAGGTTTCCTGTCACCTTGTCTGACTCGTGTGTGTTTGTGTGCATTCTTGGTTTTGTCTATGAGTACACATTAGGGTGACCCATGTGGTCCTGTGTGACAGACGTCTCCGTAATGAGCCATGCTGCTGTATAGCCCAGTTGAAAATGTAGGAACAGGAATGTCAACAAAGAGCAACAACAGCAGGAGTGGATGCAGACACAGCCGCATTTGTCAGAGCCCTGCTGTCTTGCCTCTCGCAACCTTTTTCCTCTCTCCAAAGATGAGAGGCAGAAAGGGGACAGCACAGTGGGAGAATAAGACAAAGAGGGAACATCACACCTTTTTCCAATTCTGTTATTTTTGTAGCATGAGGGGAAGCGATACCCTCACTGGGAGTCGTGCTGGGAGGGGCAGGACCTCGGATGGTGGCTAACAGTGGCAGCCTGCACTCTTTCTTGTCAATGCTGCAAACCTCACCTTATGATTGACATCATGTTTTACACAGAAAGTGAGCAAATCACTGCCTGGATGTGAAGGTGAATGTGGCTCTGCTGGTAGAGGCAGTTATTATTTGTATAAAAAAGAAACACCTGAATCGGTGTATAAAGTGGGTATGAGCTGAAAGCTTCAGGTTCTCTGACTCACAACAGCTGAATAGCTATTGATGTGAACTGTAAGCAGGAAATGTTTACACAAGGAAAAAAAAGTAGCAAATTGAAAGTATCAGGAAAGAGAGGGAGCTGGTTGTTCGGTGTGTAAGAACGTAGATCAATCAAGTGTTGGGTAAAAGAAGGAAAGAATGCAGGACAAACAGAAAAGCTTCCAAATGTCCAGAGCGGTAAAAAAGACATAGCCTTTATACTAGTGGCCAAATTACTAGAATTTTGATCCCTTGACGAAGACTTAGTGTTCCAAACATGCTGGCCTTTTTAATTAATCTTTTTAATTAGATTATATTCTTATATTTCTGCCAAGAATTGTCATCTTCTTGTACTTGTATTAGAAATTCTACATTCAGTTAGGGACTATACAGAAAAGACTTGCCTAAGGAAAGTTAATCATGTTTCAATCAACTAATTTCTATACACATTTTAAAAATTTGCATGAAAAAAACTTGATGGAAACACCAACATTTTATTAACTTTTGAAAATGCACTTACAAATTTTCATGCTCTATTGTCTTTTTTGAAAAACAGTTAATGCGCTCAGGAGATGTTAACGCTTTTTCTGAATAAGTTCTGATGTAGTGAAAATTTAACTTGTGACTGATCAGCTGTTTCTGCTCTGCCGGTCAATACAAGCTGACATGAAAGCAAATTACTGAGGACTTCTCTCCATTTTCTCTCGTGGGTGGCCAAAGTTATCCGTTTAGCAATCTCTTTTTTGTTTTTGTTTTGGGCACTCTCTTCTTTTTCTACTGTTTACTGACAGATTATAGCCTATACAGCAATACATTACACTGCCATCTTCTGACGAAAGTACGTTCATGTAGCTTTGTTCATTCGCTCTAAACCAGCTGATTAAAACATCACTAATTTTCTTTAATGTGACAAAATGCACTTCAACTTTATTGGAAATACGGCTACTCTCTTTAATCGATTTTCTATATTCAAGAGCAATATACTTTCTTTATGAGATTATTTTCTTCATCTAAATGAAACTAATTGCAGTGTACTTCTTACAGCTTGTGTGCGACAGTTGCCTTCTTGTGGTGTTCAGAGGATGGGGCACTAAAGGCACTCAGTGTGGCATTTAATTGCATTAAATTGTAAATGGAGGCTTTGATTGCGCCTCTGTTGCTTCTCTTACTGATTTTGGACAAACTGATACTATGTAGCCAGAGCATTATTTTAGGACGATGACAGTTTAACTGGAACTACGTAGTCTGTGTGCATTATGAACACCAGGCAGCCAATCAGAATCAAGTATTCACCCAGATCCTGGTATAAACACTGATGCACCTTTTTTCCACAAGTTATAATAAGTAAAGTGCTGCTTAAGTAGGATATTCTTAAAGTTTTTCCTCACCTGTTTCTTCTCCATGAAATAAGTCACATTTTGTTACTACCAAAACAGATTTTTCTCCCGGGCATATTCATTTCAGCTACGTAGGTATCTGAAATAATTGCATCTAGCTCCTATTTTCCTATTTCTGCTCTCATCTCTGATGTTTGCCTTGCAAATTTAGCTTTTGCTGTGCCGAAGCTAAAAAATCCTTTGCCCGTCGAGCTCTGATAGCAACACATTTAAAAAGTTAATGAGACATTGCATCGACTGGCAGGCATAAAGGCTACAAAACAGATGCAGCAATCTCCATACAGTGAAAACACACATTTGAGAAGGCACTTGAATTCAAATGAACATAAATGTATTTTCTTTCCATTAGTTAAATCTGGCTTTAAACACTCTCTTCCAGTTACCAAGGAAACCACATTAGGCAAATCAATGACACTGGAGAGGGAGGGCATACCTTAACTCTCTCATCCCACCAAACAATCTCTGTCTCACTATGTGTGTGTGTGTGTGTGTGTGTGTGTGTGTGTCTGGCTCACTCACTCTCTCTCTCTCTCTCTCTCTCTCTCTCTCTCTCTCTCTCTCTCTCTCTCTCTCTCTCTCTATCTCTCTCTCTCTCTCTCTCTCCCTCTCTGTTACTCTTTCTCCTGCTCGCTCATTTTCTATGCCATCTCCCACTCATCCTCTCCCCCTCTCTTTATCTGCCGCCTCTCCCTCACTCACTCCCTCTTTCCCCCCTCACAACACTCGCCTTCTGACAACCACTGCCAAAGGACTAGCAGGCGCAGCACATCCCAAGTTTCCATTACCCGACGGGGGCCTGGAAGAAGAAAGAGACAGGAGAAAGAAGGGAAAAAAAGCCTAAAACTTTAGTCCAGGTGTTGTGACAATCCGTAGCTCTGTGTTGCAGCCTCCAGCAGTATGGCCTCCACCAGGGAATAAGAGAAGTTGCCTGGGGCTGGGTTTTGGGTGACAGAAGAGAAAACTCCCGCCGAGCCTCTTTCTTTCTTCTTTCTATTATAGTTGACATAAGTTTTAAATCATCAGTCTCAAGTTAGAAGATTGGATCGAAGTGGGTGAAAGTGAGGCGAAAGTCGACTCAGCTAAGCTAAAGTTGGACAAACTGCAGTTAGACAGGTGTTGCATCATTGGCCGGGGCCGAGTCGCTCACAAACCCGACCTGGCTCGGTGGCGCGGTGCTAGGCGATGACAGACAGTGGTCTCCCAAGATGTTGAGTCTGGATGGCTTGGAGATGATCGCTGTTTTGGTGGTCATGGGTCTTTTCATCAAAGTTCTGGAGCAGTTTGGGATGTTCGAGCCCGTCGGAGGGGAAGGTAATGGATTTCGTCTGCGATTTTGTTGGTTAAATAACAGGACAGTAATGTTACAGTCAGATTGAAATGGAAGTGTTTGAGTTTTTTTGTATGTTCTGATACTTTTATCTGCAGTGCCCATTCCCTCTGGTCCTGATGGGCTGCAGTCCTGTCTCAGGGTTTGGGTTACAAGTGCAACTGTGGGCCATGCAACACACTCTCTCTCTCCATCCCTCCCTCTCTCTCACACATACACACACACACAGAGTAACTTTAGCTGTGTGTGAGGCCTCCCTCTGCCCCAGGGGTGTGTGCTTTTACCCTTTAATCGATAACACTATGGAGAGAGTGGGTCTGAGTGCTGTGTAGAGGAACTTGTCTCACTGAGGGAATGTCAGCCTTACTCTCAGTGCTCTCATTAACCTATAGCTTTTAGTACTGAGCGATATCAAGAGGGAAAATATGGCTCATTTTCTTTGCTGCAGATCATAAGTCAACATGTTTTGTGGTTGACTTGTGTGACAAACATAATTCAGTTCAAAAGTTTTTCCAGTGATTTATTTTCCACATTAGAACTATGTAAAGGGGACAAAGGTGCCCATTGATTTGTGGTAAATCGGCGGTCGAACTCAATTAGAAGGTCAGTGCACAGATGTTTAATTTTAGTTTAACTAAATGAAACATTTACTGAACGATACTTTTACAACACTTTAAACAGTGGCTGCATGTAAATGAAGGGTTGACTGTAAAGGTCCTTGTCCTGCTTTGGCTCACCCCCAGGAGCTGTCAGCACACACCAAGGCCTTGTTTGGCCTGCCTTATCTGGATGACCCTTGCTTTGTCCACCCCTAAGTCCAATCTACTTCACCTTGTTCACACTCGCTTATCTCCTCTCTTTTACTGACAACAGGGAAGATGGGATTCTTATCTCCATTGTGTTCGTTATTTTACTCTGCTTATTGCCCACAGTGCCCTGCACACTTTGGGCATCTGGTAACAGCTGCACTCTGACAGGGCCTTACTTTTATTTTTATTTTTTAATCATGACAAGAATCTGCTCTTCTGCGCTCATTTTGAGACACTATATGAAGAGGAGACATGTAGTTTCATCATTAAAAAACACTGCATGGATTAAGAATTTGCTCCGGTAGATTCCTCTGGATGCTATGCCTTAAGAGACAATCTCCATCCCTGATGCACCTGCTGGACTGCACCCAGTCTTCAAGGTGTGCCAACAGCTCTGTCATCGCAAAAAAGTTCCCCTTGGGAATCTATAGTTTATGCTACAGCGCTCTGCACACACAAACAAACACACACACACACACACACTGGAAGCTCCATTTATACTCCTATTAAGCTCAGCCTTCACTATATGTTGACTATTCTTTATGAAAAATGGCAGATTGTGTGTGTGAGTGGGTTTGTGTTTGTGTGTGTGTGTGTGTGTGTGTGTGTGTGTGTGTGTGTGCACGCACCAACTCCCCTGTGAGTACTTAAGCTAATGAATTTTCTCTTTAATGGAGGAACTTAGTCTGAGTAATACAGTGGTTTTGCCATCTGGACTGTCTGCACAATCATGGTCCTCACTAGAGGACTTGTAACCAATGCACACTCCGTATAAGGCCATGTGATATACACTTGATATACACATGCCTCCTTGAGTATGTGTGCTATGTTCATGTGTGAAGCAACTTACATCTCACATAAACTCTCTATATACTGGTAATATTCTCTATGATTGGTCAGTTAATCTGGCCATTGATTTGGCCATATATTGCTGTGTGAACATGTATTCGTTTTTAATCTTTCCCTTTCATTCACAAAGCCAGCCTCACCATTAGACACAGACTATTTCATTCTGCTTGACCTTTCTACTTTAATCGTGTTGGCTGCTTGTGTGGCGACGTGTCTTTCATTTACTTCTCTATCTCTCAGGATATCGATCTGCTGACGTGATCTGCCTTGACAGCAGGTAGTAGTTAGTTACTTGTTGTGTGCACTTTTGCTGAATGACATAAAATGAAAACAGTCTGGAATAGTAGTTGAAAGTCATGTCTTTTTTTGTGAAATCCGACCTTCAAAAGGAAGGCCAGTTTTGTGGAAGAAAAATGGATAAAGATAAAATATTAATTGTGGTTGAAATGGCCTCTCCTCCCCCCTCTTGCCAAACTCCTACTGAGTCATTTTCTGGTGAGACAGAGCGAGACAAGTAGAATAAAGAGACTGTGAGACTCCCATTACTTTAATGAGCTGTTTTGCTGACCTTACGCTGATTAAACACACATACACACACAGCTTGGGCTTACTTTTGTGTTCTCTAAAGAAAGTGAAAGTGGGTGGAAAAGAGGAAGAGCTGGATGTGTGCGAAGATGATGCATACAGTATGTGTGAGGTGCACTCTGGTCTGGAAGTTTACGAGGCTCTGATAGATTTAAAGCTAATGGCTAATGGCTGGAGTGTGTTCTTTAGAGGTTTATGAGGTGGAAATTGAAGAGTTGTACAATGGGATGTTCTGAGTTGGCTGGCAGCGTGCCTGACAAAAGAGTTTCTAACAATGCAGCGGTTTCCTCCACATATTTCTTGTTCTAAAAACATTCACTTGATAGAATTTGTTGACTTAAAGTTACTCAAGATACAAAATAAATCTCTGCCTCAGTGTTTGCCAGAAATAGCTACATCATGTTATTTTCTCCCACCTTTTCCTGTCACTGAGACTTACTCCTTTCTGTATCTCAGTGGAGGAACTACCTCGAAGCTTAACTGTATGTGCTGCAGTATGTGGCACTCCTGGTCACCCACTAGCATGAAAGGTATGGCTTCCTGCCATATGCACCATGGCCTCTTCCAGCCTTTGATTTTAGAATACATTGCTGCCTGGCACTGGGCTAGATAAAGACCTGGATGTCAGGGACATGTTCCAGTGCTCCTTCATCACTTCTGAACGGCCTTTGATTCTTTAATGCCTCTCCTTGCCTTCATATCAACTCATACCATAGCTGCAATATCTGAGCCATGTGCCAAACCAGCCTGCAGAATATAATCCTTTACTTTTTTATAGTTTAACTTGGCTCTTTCTGTTTCATTCATCACTTCACCGGAAATTAGATCATTTGGTTTAGACTTGAGACCTGTGGATAACCCAGTGAGGAATCCAGGGATCTGGACATTGATTTATACAGAATATCAAAGATACAGATTGTGTTATTATTCTGTTTTATAGGGCTGAACGATTTGGAATATCTGATTTCAAATATTTGGACTGATCTTGCATTTGCAATGTGACTCATGATAATGCATTCCCATTTTCTTTGAAAGATATATTAAAAAGATTATGGTATCATGTGGCATCTACCAAACCAAAGATTTGTCTTTAATCTGTACCTTATGTGATTTGGATATTGATAGAATGTTTGAAAATTCCTTTTCCTTTTCAACTCATCTTACTGCACTGTTTTTTAAATTATATAGGTTTTTAAATCGCTCTGGTCCACATTGGAATATCATGACAACATTTGGATTGGTTGCCATGAAATTTGCACCAGATATTTGGCACAAAAACTTTATGCAGACATTTATGTTCTCCAGAGGATAAATCCTTTTCCCAGAGCACCATTGTGAGGTTGACATTTTCATTTCTTATTGAAATGTTTTAAAAGAACTGCTGGGCTACTGACTGCTTTGAAATTTAGTACACATAATCATATTCCCATAAAGACTAATTTTAAGCACTTTGGTCATAAAACTAAGAAACAGACTAATTAAAATGTTGGTCTTGCATCACTCTTTAGCCGTATCTATAATACAGTCTGTTCTTGGTCCTAGTAATCAAATACATCAGCTTGGTCAGTGGCCCTGCGCTTCAAACTATGATGCTCTACATGGCTGTAGGTCTGCCTGGAATAACGGAGGAAGTCAGGAGACATAGTTTAAAGAGCGACAAAGTCCACGTACAGAGAAGGTTGGAGTGGATGAATCCAAAAACGTTCACACTGCTGTTCCTTTCCCCTGTTAAAACCAACTTCATAAACTTTACGTTACTTAACCTAAACCACAATCTTTTCCTAAATTAACCAAGTTCTTTCTTGTGAATGACGAAGGATATTCTGAAAAGACAGTGTATGCATGCAACTAACAGAAGCTGACAGGTTCAAAACTGATGCTTGAATGGTACATAGAGCGATATAGTTTGCAGCATAGGGCCACTGACCAAACTGCAGTATGTGTGTGTGGGTGTGTGTCTTTGTATTGTTTGTGTGTGTTTTGATGATGGTAATTTGTTTTAGCTCCATCATGGAACAACATCCTCCTTCCTTTGGCTCTATACAATAAAGCTCAGTAAATCATTTTTCCTGCTTAAGAGGTCATTTGGCTATGACGAGCAGTGTGTGTGTGTGTGTGTGTGTGTGTGTGTGTGTGTGTTTGTGCGACGGTATGAGAGAGAGGGCTAAGTGAGGGTAAAATGCCTAGCAGTCAGCAGAGGACCCATTTGTGTCCAAGCACACACACACTCACAGAGACACGTCCATCTACCCTCATTGTAATTGCCCTTCAATAGATAGGTACGCTAATGGAGTT
Source organism: Centropristis striata (assembly GCF_030273125.1). Classification (NCBI taxonomy): domain Eukaryota; kingdom Metazoa; phylum Chordata; class Actinopteri; order Perciformes; family Serranidae; genus Centropristis; species Centropristis striata. Next base: position 12,683,813 of record NC_081536.1, read on the forward strand.
GCTGTGTGTGTGCGAGTGTGTTTGTGTGTGCGTATATGAAACCCATTTGGAGTCAGTGGGGGTCTCAGGACATTGTAGCTGTCAAATCTGATGATTCTCTGTGTCAGCCCCCTAGTAATGCCTAAACCTCAAAACCAATAAAAAAATGTCATTTAAGCTTTTGATTTCTATGTTAAGGAATTATTTAAAGGTGCTGTGCATGCTGTGTGTGCATGTGAGCACCTCCCTTTGAAACTGGTGTTATAGGCTGGATGTGCATAGGTGCTCAGACAACAGTTAGCAATGATAATAACCTGGATTTTCACTATCCCGCATTAGTCAGTCAGGTAGTACGGGTCAGGATGGTGTATCCTCGGTGAATGTGAGCCAACTCCCATTAACATTGTTGACTCTGACAGCAATAGAGAGCAAACAAAAGAACATTGTAACACAGGCTAGTGGCTGCTAGGGTCCGCAGCCACATGGTACACCAGTTTGTGTTGGTAACACGTTTCTTTATTTTTAAAGGTTGCTCAGTCTCTGTCTCTTCATGGGTCTCCTGCTCTCTCCACCGTCGGACCGATCACTATGGGTTTTAAACACAATATTAATTGTTCTGCTGACGCTCATCAGCTGACGCTGTACCCGGTGTGCCGTCCTGACACACCCCTCTCCCCCAGCCAGACTGAAACCACAGACAATCTTTATAAATGAACATCACTTTTATTATGTTTGAAGTGTTAATGCAGCAAACAAATTATTAACATAATTTACAATCTACAAGAGGCTGTGAGGCGGACTAATGAGAGAGTTGCCAAACCAAAAAAACATCCAAAATCCTCATTGAGTTTGAGAGGTTAGACCCCATGGCGCTAAAATGCTAACTTGCTTCTGGGTTTAAGAACTCATTGCTATGGCGCGCTATGTTGCCTGTTGTTAGCGCTGTTAGCACCGTTGATAACACCATGCCAACCCACAGTGGCTCTGCAGCGTTATTGACCAGGTTGCCCCGTTGAGTGTGAGCTTATCCCCATCAACACTGTTAGCACCATCGGCGTGGCGGCCATTTCGGCTCAGCCAACTCCATGTTTGCGCAAGACGTAAGTGGAGAGTTGTGTGCCCAGACTCTGAATGTCAATCAAACTCTGGTGAGAGCCATATATGGAACCAATCCCAGCCCATACTTAATTTCATTCTGAAAATGAAAAGCTAAAAAGCTAAAGTCATGATTCTACTCTGCTAGGGGAACTTGAAACAAAGGCAGGCACGTACATAGATTTATCTCCTGTCAGTGGTTTGGACAACAAGTATCCTGGTTGTGGCAAACTTTATAAACAGTAATAAAACTGTAGTGAGTGTAGAGGAGACTGTCCTTGTTGTCCTTGTCTGAGGCTCTTTCTGTCTCTGCCCCTCTGATGGGTAGCCAGCTCGAAGATGAGAGCCTGGGACGCAGGAGGATCAGACGGGATATTTAATACACAACTCTCTATCCTCCATCCGCCATCCCTCTCTCTCTCTCTCTCTTTTCTTTCTCTCTCTCTCTCGCCCCTTTTCTGTTGCTGTCTGTCTGTCTTCTTCTTTCCTCTGACTCTCCTTCCCTCGATTTGATTATAGCAGTTGTGTGTGTGTGTGTGTGTGTGTGTGTGTGTAGAAGATGTGTGTGTGTGATGGGAGACTGTATATGGCAGGTGCTCTGTGGATAAAAGAACAGAAGTTGTTGACGTTCCACTGCACTTCTTCTGACACACGTCTGCAGAAAGATGATAACATTGAGAATAAACTAATGAATTCACACCACACACACACACACACACACACACACACACAGACCCGTCCTTGAAAAAATCCCTTGCTAACTTATTAGAGTTTGGAAGATTTGCGTCAACACAGCTTAGCCTTATGTCTGAAGACCTTTTCTTGTATGCAGCTTAACACCTAAATGTTCCAGCAGCTTGTATTGTCACACTGGTAATAGATGCTCCAGCAATTTTGCAGACACAAGTCTAAGTACTGTGATATAACTTGAAATATTCAGCAGTAGCTGTAGTGGGATCAATTCAGCAATATGCCAAAGCAAATCACATAATGGGTTAAAAATATTCATAGGTATGAGCTATGGAAGCAATTTACAAGTCATAAAAATTCAGTCCAAGCAGTAGGTGAGCATAGGAATGGTGATAATATGTAAAAATTTATTTTGCATTCAAATGTTATTCCAGTTCTACGGTAAAACATGTCTGGAGCAGATTGTCTGTTTATTTACATTCACCAAAATACTCCAAAATTAGCTCTCTTACCAGAGGGAGACTATCCCCACCCCTCCTGCCACCCATAAATGGACCTTGTAGTTCTTTATACTCCGTATCCTCGTTTCCCCCTTTGATTACTTAGGATTACTTTATTACTAATCCCACAATGGGGAAATTCAACCTCTGCATCAAACCTATCCTTTTTTGACACACCAGTGAACACCTAGGAGCAGTAGGCAGCACAATACTGCGCCCTCACACTGCTCTCACACTCCATAACATCAAACATTGGCGTCTCATATAGACATTAGAGGGCACTGTTAACTACAAATGTAAATACGGGTGGTAATCAGCTGCAAACGACCAGTAAGGTCATGTTTTTGAGGGAAAGTTTTTGGGTGGGCAGAAGTTGGTATTCCCCATTTTCAGAACAACAACAAAACAAAAACAAATACCTCATCCAATATCATGAAAATAAAAATCCCTTATTACCATCCACTATGGCTATAGACATACATTCACAGGCCACTTTATTAGCTAGCAAAATGTACCTAATAAAGTGGCTCGTGTGGTCTTCTGCTGCTGTAGACCATCTGCTTCAAGGTTGGATGTGGCACGAGGCATTTTGGCCCAGAGAACTGCTGCTCACTGGATATTTTCTCTTTTTTCTGACCATTCTCTGTAAACCTTAGAGATGGTTGTGCATGTAGATCAGCAGATTATGAAAAACTCTGACCAGCTATTCAGGCACCAACAACCATACCACATTCAAAGTCACTTAAATCTCCTTTCTTATTCTGATGATCAATTTGATCTTTAGCACGTCGTCTTGACGATGTCTTAATGCATTGAGTTGCTGTCATGTGATTGGCTGATTGAATATTTACGCTAACAAGCAGTTTAACAGGTTTACCTAATAAAGTGGCCGGTGAGTGTATTTAAGAAAAGCTTTTTGGAGGAAATCTTATCAGAGTTGAAGTCTGAGCTTGTCACATGTAAGAATATCAATGGTAACTGGCCCGAACTGTTCTACAACTTTAAAGGACAAAGCACTTGCCACCAATTCAGACCCCCTCCCACGGATGTCGACAGAGCTGACTTGCCCATCAGGGATTTTTCATGTATTGCTGAAAAACATGTCGACATGTGGACAGGAGGTGCCAGGTATCAAACTGCCAACTCATGTGCTTGATGGACAGCCCTCTCTTTCACAGCTGCCCCAGAACCAGTGTTACATTCAAGAAACATTTCTTACATTTACTGTAGGTTCATGTATCAGCTTGAAGGAAAGTATGCTGTTAGAAAGTGTTTATTGGCACTTTGACAAACATACCTGTGTATATTGCTGTCAAGAGTTGAACAATGTTTGTACAACAAAAACAAGCAAACACCTGATCTCAGCAGAAAGAGCACAATTGTTTCAATAAACTTATTTAATGCTATCCTTACCTTGTTTTCTTCCATTACATTACATTTTCTCTATCCTTTCCTTGTCTCCTTATTTCCCCATTCACTTTAAATGCACGGTTTGTTTGCAGTGGTGAGGTTGGGGTGAGTTTAATTGCTTTGCCAGCTTTGGGAATGGTTACTCTGCTATTTCTACATCCAGCTCTGCTGTTCACACAAAGGCCCTATACCTATTGATAAAAATAAGGACGCTCTAAAAATTTTAAGAACCAGTCAAGTAATGTTTGTGCATCTGTATAGACCCATACAGGTGCAATACGTAGGCAAAAAAAGTGTTTATGTGTGCAAATTGAGAAGGTTTTATAACTAAATCCAGCCATTAATTGATGAGTAACTAAACTTTCCCCAATTTTCACTCACAATGAAGTTCCCTTTAAAACTCCAAGGCACTCACTCTACTAGACGAATGAAAATGTGAGAAAAGTACGGTGTGATTCCTGGCTAACTCCCCCTCACACGTATACAGTATTAACAAGGGCACATTAGCCTTGCAGCAGGATTCACCAGGATAAAACATTTATGTTGGGCAGACAGTAGCTATTATTCACCCTGCTTTACAACAACATGGGGAGTCTACAGGCTGCTGTCACTCTGCTATTGATTTAACTGCCAATGGGATCTTCATTCATGGCTGGATCCCAGTAAATGTTTAGGATAACTTTCCTGTTGGCTGCTGCCAGCGGTTTGAGTTTTACTTTAAGTTTAATGTCTCAATGTCTTGTTGTTCCAACATAACAACGCCTTGTTTGGCTGGAAATGGGGTTAGTTTGCTCTGTTGCTGTGACAGTAATTTCCCCTTGAAGATTTGTTGTAGTGGTCTTTTAGAAACAAATCTTTCAACAGCTGAAACCTTCAGAGAGCCAACATTCAGACCCTTTTAGCTGCAAAGTTTTTTCTGTAGTATCGACCCGTTCAGGATGTTTACCTGATTTGGCCTCTGGCAGGAAACAGCAGAGCAGAGTGTTTATGATTTGATGGAAATAAGTTTGGAGCAATGTTGTGAGCGATGCAAACCCAATTAAGATTGAATGCCTTACACCACTCAAAAACATAGCAAAAAGACATCAATGCAGCTGAGTGCCCCAAAAGAAGCTTTAGTGTACATATACTGTAGCGTTAATGCTCTGACACATTGTTAGAATAGCAAACATGAGTGTTACTATCCCTTTCAGTGTTGTGTGAATGTGTGTATGAGAGCGTAGGAAATTGTTAATGGCTTGTGATCTTTCGCTACCCTCCAACTGTTTGTCTGGTATCTGGAGCAGAATTTAAATGAAGGACACTAACAAAGAGAAAGAGAGAGAATAGTTACAGGGGAGCAGCACTGTTGATTCCAGGGCTGCTTACTAAATGTTTTACCTTGCACTGCCCTCTTCAGGTGTAAAAGTTGATTGCTGCAATGTGTGTCTGGGAATGTCAGAGGGTTTTAGCCTCAGTGTTTGTTTGGCAAAAAGAGTAACAGTCTGCAGAGGGGATTTTATAAATCTATGTCATCTGATCGCTGAGAAAAAGGGAGAACAAGCTAATGTTTAATTCATAATTTGAAAAGATTAATTGCAGGTTTTCCTAAAAGAAAAAATACACAATCAATATGCTTTCAGCTAGAAGGCCATCATGATCATTATCCTTGGCTTATCTTCTGTAACACAAATCTACAAAAATGTTTAATTATGCTTATAAATAGTTGCAAATCCTTGATTTATTAGCAATGCTTCACACATTAACCACTTCAAATATTCACATTTACCATTTACATTTGTCTTTGCTATAGCTCCTGTAACATATACTTGTATCCAAACAAGACACATGGCTACAGAGGCTAACCTTAACCCTTACAACTATATTTCTGGCGACCCAATGTCTAAGCATAACCATCTTCTGATTTTAAATTTAAATTTCCTGCTCATGAACGCAGTTATAATCAATCACATCTTGTCTGATCCCTCCATCTTACCTGTTTGCGTTTACTTCCTAAGGAAAACTATTCATTAGCAGCTCTCTGTAGTTCATGCTGAAAGGACTCAGTGGAATGAATCTGTTTTTGTCCCACATCGCGGTATTAAAAATATCCTTAAAAGCTAATGATCTATGCAAATGGCTCTCTTCTTTCACTTATCTAATTGGAAACACACTAGCCAATTTTGAGCACCATTTGTCAATGACCTCCTCTGTGTCTCCTTCACTGCACGCATCCACACACATACACATCCACACACTCCCCTCCTCTCTCTCTCTCTCTCTCTCTCTCTCTCTCTGAGACATTTTAATCAGTTTTGAGAGGAATAATTGCCCAGGTAGACATCTAAATATGGAGGTATTTCAATTACTTTGTGTCTAGCTTGAGGCAAAAATATGCCTCACAGAGACTAATCAACTAAGACTGATTAACCTTTTATTACAGTCTTAGTGTGTGCGAGTGTGTGTGTGAGGTAGTCAACATCGTCCGTAGATTAGCATTCAGGCAAGTGCACATCCATCATTATATTAGGATCAGACTACCTATTGGGATGGGTTTTGTTTATGTACAGTGGCTGCAAACAGTTTAGCCTAAAAGAAGCTCCTGTGGTTTGTCCGTGATTTGTAGAGGAACCTCGCTGCACTTAACAACATTTTATATGATGAGTAGAGGTCAAGAGAGAGGAACTTTTCCTGAAGCTGATTAGTACGCTCTCCACTGGCCTGCTAATTATATCTCACACACTCTCACTTTCAAGGCAAATGGAGTGAAACTTTCAATCAGTTGAACACAGTTACTCCACAAAGCTAATTCCTAATTCGCATTGAAGTGACAGCTGTCATGTGAAGAGCTTGATGTGTTTGCATTTGTGTTTAACTTTTATTTCAAGAGAAGTTTCCAAAATATTTGGTGATAAGTAATTTGATAGACATGTATATGCTGAATTTAGTTGATTGTTTGAATGTGCAGCCATGCAACGTCTCTGTTTATTTTTGGGGCTGAAAAGTACTTGTTTTTTTTCCTGATTTGATCGTATTCAAACAGCTGTAATCGGCAAAAAAATGTGACATGTGACCAGCCCTGTTTTCATCATGTGACCACAACACATGATGATTATTGCACCAAAACCACTTTCTTAAGGTTAGTAAAAAATAACAAGGTTAGGCTTAAAAAAAACCCATTACTTTTGGACATACTGTAACTTCCAAAAAGAAGTTACCGGACATAAACACCGGTCTCTTGGGTGAAAAACACATGACCAATTCATCCTCCCACCCACACAACAGGTGAGTTTAAACATTACATTGCTTCCTAATTGAGCAAAATTTGGTGCAAAATCTACACATTCCAGTGCATTACTTTTCATAAGAAACCATGCAAACCGTTCATGAAGACAGCCTGTCCTGCAAAACCATTGTTCAAAGGTGAAACAATGCAGATATGTCAGACCAAATAAACTTAGGAGCCTCTTGAAACGGAAATATAGTCTTGCTTTTAAAATGACAATTATACAGTCTACATGTCTAAACAAACCTCTACAGCCACACTAAGGGGCTCTGTTAGACTGTACTTAAGCTGAGTGTTAATGTCTTTGTGCCAACGCAGTGCTCACATAATGCTAACATGCTAATGCTGATAAGGTATCAAGTTTACCATCTTTGTTTAGCCTGTTAGCATGCTAACGTTAGCTTTTTAGCAATAAACACAAAGTGCAGCTGAGGCTGGTGGGAATATTTTTATTTATACAAATTTAGCCCACTGTGGTTTTCCAGTAAGACGTCTAGACATCTTTTGACCTGCAAGGCACCAAATCAATGCATACAGAGTTACAGCAGTGCTACAGTGAAGTCAGATAAAATGTATGTTACCATTATTAGAAGCAACCACAACAACAGAAACAAGTTCAAAGGTCGGTGCCTTACAATATTCTTGGAATCACAGAGTCTTCACGTTTGAGGTAAAGTTAAAGGGGAGATATTTTTTTTGTTTATTTGCAATATATTGATCTTACATTTCCGACAGATGACATGACAGATATCCTAATGCTTTTTGTAAGAGATAATGACAGATAGGCACGACCAGCTTTAATCTCTCTCACTTTCATCCTTGATTTGACTCTCCGACTGCAGACTGTGTTTGAGAATTTACTGGCCTGAATATGTCACTGTATTTAGGAATTTATGTATCCTGTTTGATTAACCTTGCCCATAAATGCATGCAAAATATAAGGTGATATAATGTTTTATGGAGATTATAACTCTATGTAGATGACCAGTTGTGAAGTAATTCAAATTTAATGACCACTCCTCTCAATTATTTTCTCTTTTGTCATCTTAATTTATTGTGATCATAAAGAACTTTGTGTGATAATGTCTTACCCCTTCAGGGCTGTTAGAAGCCCTAAGGTCTCCCTTATTGTACTTCAGGCACTTCACTGCTACAACTCTCTCACTTTAAATGACAGTGATTGATGGCTGCACACTTTGAGCGTCCGTGAGCCATGTTTCTATCTTTGAACATGAAGAAGTCAAAATCATTGCTAGTTGTCACTTTGTTTACCCAAGAGCGTGAGTCTGCCTCTGATTAAGTGCAGGATGTTCAGTCTCACAAGGCCACTCTGAGATGGGTGCTCCCTGAGGCTCCACGGCGATACAGTAGCTCTAGGTCTCATTTTAACTCTGAGAATCATTAATCACACGGCAGACAGATCAAGCCTTCCGTAAACCTCTCTCTCCTGAAGCTTCCCTTTCACCCTCATCTCCATCTACTGGTTTCTTTCTTTCTGGCATTGAGCCGACCTGCTCACCGAGTCACATACAGATAGACGCATACACTTATATATATACAATATAAAGACAGAATGAGGCTTTTAAAGCACTAGGGACTAAATATTCCCCAGTCTCTCTCCTCAGTTTCCTGTAGAGCATTCACTTCCAGTTTGAACAGCAGGGGGCGTTGCTGAACATGGAGTGGAGGATGAAAGTGATGGAGCACTTTGAAACCAAGGACTGTCACTTTCCACTTTTGCTGAAGTCTGGCCATTTCTTCTCTAAGAGTGCACTGATCTAACTTTTTCTTTCCCAACATCAATTCCAAAGACTGTCCTCGCAAGAAGCAAATGCACCCAAACAACATATATTTATGTTTAAGTGACAAAGTCCTCTATCCCCTGTGATAACTTTGACTTTGAAGAGCTTAAATCTTGTTTTATTGAACCACAAAGTGAGGAGGTTGGATGACTTAAAACGTCTGACTTCGTCTTTTTCTTCCCCTTTCCTACTAAAAGTCAACATTGGTTTCTTTTAACCATGACCAAGAGCCTATCCTAACGTTAACCAAGTAGTTGAACCTAAACCATTCTCTTAACTTAACCCTAACTAAGTTTTTTTTGTGCCTAAACTTAACCAACCATAGCTGGTGGGTCAGAAAACATTTTGTATTTCTGACTCCGCCAAGGAGATTATGTGTTTGGCTTTCTATTTCTCTGTTTGACAGCAGGATTACATTAGCACTATAATATTCATGAAACCTGGTGGAAGGGCGCAGCATGGAAACAGAAAATTAAATAATTACATTATTTTTACTTTTGTTAACCTTGCAAGATAGGGCACGGCGTTAGCACAAGTCTCCTGTTTCTGCGTGTCCTTCTAGTTTGGAACTGTGATTGACAAGGAGGCCACAAAAAAATCATGTTGTCCTGCTGATGGGGGCCATCAAATAAGTTGTCTTCTGGGGGGGAGTTTCAAAAAAATCAATTTTCCTGTTTATTTTAGAGGACTTTGTACAATTGTGATACCTTGGCTCATGTTATTATGCCAATAATGAGTACCAGAGGTGGGACCAAGTCAGTGTTTTGCAATTTATAAGCCTTTGCAGTCCCAAGTCAAGTCCAAGTCCTGAACTTTGTGTTTCAGTGCTAAACACGTCATATGGAACTCATCACCAAATGTAATGGCAAGTTTACAACAGAGTAATAATATAATACATTTAAAAAGATCATTAATGCTTTTAAAATGTGTATTTATTTGTTAAAATAAGTGCAACTGAGCCTAATCATTGCATATTGGCATTGCACTTTCATAACATAAGCCTATAGCATGGTTTGGGTATTATCAGATATGTGATCATACATCTGTAGATGCAAATCAACTCTTGAGTAGGGACAGAGGCTCGGGGTGGTGTCCTTTGTTGGCGACAAAAGAGACTCAGACACCCTTTGTAGGGGCTGAGATGAAACATTCTCATGTCAGGTCAACATGCACAAATGAACAAAAGTCCATCTGTGGCTAACTGTTATTCCCAACAGTATCAAGTATTTCAAGTAAAGAGGCTCAAGTCCAGGTGAAGTCTTAAGTCACTGGTGTTAAAGTTTAAGTTGAGTTGCAAGTCTTTTTTGATTTTTTAAAGTCAATCACATTTATGATTGATCTTGATATGATCTTTATCCCAAAACCCAATAGGACCATTTAATGTAAGGTAATTTAAGGTCAGGGGTCCTGTGGGAATCAGAGCACAGTCTGATGGCTGAAAGACAATGGAAACACTGATTTTCTTTTATGATGAAAAGGATTTCTGTTCCAGTTTTGCAGATATTGAGTCTGTCAGTATCGGACGCCAGTGCCCCAGATGCGACATCAAAATATTCCATCCAGACTGAAATATTCCCCTCTGCGCTGGATTACATATGCAATACATGTTATAGCCAGATTTCACCTCCAGGCTATGTGTGTGTGTGTGCGCGCACGTGTGTTGACTTTACACTCAGGGGAGATGCCACATCTGTGAGTCTGTCCACATGTAGCCGCTGGGTCAGATGCTTCGCCTCTCTGTCGTCACGATCTCCCTCCCCCCGCTTGTTAGTCTTTTTCTTCTTATTTTCCTAATTTTGTCCTTCATTTTCTCACTGCTATCACTTTGATTCATTCGTCTTTGATTTGGTCCTTGCTATACCCCCGCTCGCTGTTATTTCCTTCTTTAACTATTCCACCTTGCCCCTCCTTTCCCTGTCTCTCTTCCTATCTCGTCTCCCACTTCATTCTCCTCATCTGTCTTTTGTATGTCCCCCCTCTCTGTTTCCCCTATTAACCTACAAGTAGTTGTACTCCTCCATCCTTTTCTCCTCTCCCTCATCTGCCCTCCCCTTCACTCAGTCCTATCACTGACCCAATTAAACATGGGGAGGGACACAGCAGGAGGAGAGTGACGGAGGTAAGGCGAGAAAGAGAGCGAGGGGGAGGACAAGCAGAGAGTAGAGGGAGTTTGAGAGTCTGTGGCTGGAAAAGCAGAGAGAGTCAGAAAACAATTGCCGCCAACCTGCCAGGGCACACACAGTGAATTGTCCGAACTTCACCTGGAACTTAAACAACCTTTGACAGCCTCGGAGGCGGCGGGGGTGGAGCAGCAAGTCGACAGTCCTGCTGCCACGCACTTACCGTTCTAGATGAAGAAACGAGGAGAATAACAATCTACCTTCACTGAAGAAAGCGGGCGGGGAGCTGTGCGGAGTTAGGATGGAGGAATACCGGCATATAGAGGGAGACTGAGAGGAGAGGCTGAAGAGACGAAGACGGTGCATTCCTGGTTGCAGCTGAGGGGGGGAAAGTGGTTGCCTCGGGGCAAGAGAAAGATTTTTGTTGAGAGGAACAGAGAGAGAGAGGAAGGGGGAAAGGATGCATCTGTTCTTCCAAGAAAAGTGGGAGGTGGAGGGGCTGCAGACGGTGGGTATCCTCCTGGTGGTCTGCAGCTCACTCAAACTGATGCACTTTCTGGGGCTTATCGACTTAACAACGCCAGGTAAGGGAAACGGTAAGCAAGTGAGAGAGAGGCACCGAGTGAGAAGTCGAAATGATGAATTTGGTGAGGGGGCGTCAGGAGGAACATACTCAGCTGGAAAGGGGGGGTGTCTCCATATGTGTTTGCGTGTGTTCCTGGGGTGTTGGTAGGATTAATCATAACAAAGTAGTCCAGCCTAAATTCATCTCTAAATAGCTGTCATGTTTGTCACACCTATTTATGTTCCTCTGTAGTGCGTGTATGTATGTGTGTGTTTGTGTGTGTGGCTTTGTCTGAGACTAAAATACTTAAGTATACATGGCTTGTCCACACCTTTCTAACTCGCATATCAGTGCAGAATGTTGAGTATGATGATGCTGATTACTTTGCTGCATCTATGGCTCAAAAGAGATTCAACAAAAATACATTTTAATGAAAAATTCATGTCCAAAATGCATCTTAATGAAGGCCCATCCATACTGTTGGAAAGACAACTCTGAAAGTCATCATTCAATACTTTACTTCTTACAAATAAAATATTCTTTCTGTAGATTATTTAATCAACCACTGTTGTTTGTATTCAAAGACACAAACCACCACATTTCATAAATCCAGACGAGTTTGTCATGAAGAGTTGTACAGTATCATCTGTGATAAGACAACTGGTGATAACCCATGTGAGCTTTTATCAAACAGCGAGGCACTAGCACAAAGATGCGTTATGGGAAATGTAGGATCCAACTTTTTCAAGCTTGAAAAGCAGGATATATATTTCCCTGCTGCGTTGATTCAGAACATTCTTTTTCTTTTTCATTCACTTGAGTCCCAAATGTATGTATGCAGTTAGGAGTAAAGATGGAGGGGATAAATGGCATTATTACCCAATCATTCATCTCCCAGGCCTCATTTGAAACCACATGAGAAACCAACCAAACAAGCAGGATGTCTACAAATTGGTTTTTTTAAAACTGCAGTTTTACTTCTGATTGCTAGCTATCAGGAGGGCGTAGAGAAGAAATCATAGTTGAAATATTGGACGTTGGATCTGCAGTTTATAGAACTTTATCATTGTAATATGTGTGCTACCTTCACTTCAGCTGATCGTTTCTCTGTGCCTTGAGAAAATCCTCAGATCTCTTGAGGTTATGGAACAGGGAGCTTCTTCAAAAGTTACTGGATATTGTCAAAAAATGCGTTGCCATCAAGCTAAAATTAGAGCTGTTTTTCTTATTTCCTGAAGAGTTATGATTGTTTGTCAGTGTACCCTGGGGAAAACTAATGAACTCTAATTGCACAGTCACTACAGGGTGCGTTAGGTATAAATGTCTTTGTGCTGCACAAGAGCTGAAGAACACAAGAAGTTGCTGTTTGCTGCCTGATGAGGATGAGACAGTTCTTATTTTTCTGCCAACTCAGGCCAAAATGAAATAATTTCTGGGCTCATTGTCAGTGCCACTCAAAAAACAATTTAAACTTCAAAGGCTCGAGAACAAATTGATCATGTTATTTCAGTAGTGTAATGAGCGAAGTAACCTACTTGTTTTCAACAAAGGACAAATTCCATACTAAGTATTAGATCCTTCTAGTTAGTAAGCTGTGAACTGGAAAAAAGCAACAGCAGTTTAGCTTCTAAGATAGAGTAGATAATGTGTAGTAAGATGTTTTGGGGGCATGTTTTATAATGTATAGGGGACCGTAGAGAGATGTGCTTGTGCGCATTAAATTCAGGTTAATCCCTCTGAGATCAAACATATATATTCCAAGACAAACTTGGGCAAGACAGGCAGAGCACATTTACTCAAAGATATCACAATAAGCAAGACATTTCATCACCAGAAAAGGACAAAACTACAGAGAAAGAAACAAAGGAGATGGAGAGAGAGAGAGCTGTAAGGCAGACAAGAAGAGGGAAAGGCATCTCAGTCCTGAAAGGAGCATATCTAAGCATTGACAGATTCCACGAGATTCAGCTTTCATGGTCCTTACAAGTATTTCAAGCTCGGTGCTCCATGTAGCGCAGAGGAAGCAGGAATCGTGAAGTTCTTTTTTCTTCTTTTTTTTACCTATCTCTGTCCAAGCCTTCAGAACAATCGCTGGAAATTAAATTTAGTCTACTTGCACCCAGAGGCAAGCTGCATCTGAAACACAATAACAATCAGTGTTGTGAAGGTTACTTTAAAAATGAATTCCACAACAATTACTTGCATTAAAGATTTCATCAAAACTGAAATCTTTAATACTATGCAAGAGACTTTCCAGACGTTAGATATGCCCATTAGATATACCTCTAGCATTGTTTGCAAGTACCTTTATTATTTAAGTATTGTGTGTAGGTACAATTTCTCCTTCACTGTGTCTTGCAAATATTACAAATTTAACTACGCCATATTTATTTGATAGCTATAGCTACTGGTTACATTAAATATTTACATACAAAACATATGATAGATAGTTTAAAGTTGCAATTAGTTGGCAAAACAATATCACCTCAAGGTCCGTTTAGTTCCAGAGCTTTCAATTGTATACATGCAGCAACTTTTTGACCTGAAAAATTTAGAAGAACTTTGACCTGCACGCTTTCTTATGGCCAGCAGGGGGCAACTCCAATAGTTGCAAAAAGAAGTCTAAGTGTATAGAACCCAATGAGAAAACTACCCTACTTCACACTTGATTTATTATCTCAGTAAATGTTTTCCTGATGAGTTTATAGTGTCAATGGATAATTTGAATTCTTCTTCAATACAGCATTATGATTAGGGATGGGTACCGAATTCGGTACTTTTATAGGTACCGACCGAATTCCGTCGGTACTACCGAGTACCGATTCATGTAAAATCAAACGGTACCATGTTTCGGTACCTAAACGGCGTTAACTTTAAACTGATCATTGATTTCAACCTGTTTTCATTTGACGTCTTTGATTAACAAGCGTGCTGACGATCGCACAATTTTTTTTTTTATTTACCTCCTTGTCTGGTCCTGTCTGCTCACCGCGGCCACTAGCTGTTGCTCTCTTCCAACCCGGCGCAGAGACGAACAGCCGGCTCTAGGCCTGTGAGCCGCCAGCTGCTATCTCTCCAATGTCTCTACCCCGGCTTGGCCTTCGTCTGCCTCCAGACTGGACCTTCCTTACTCCGTTTGCTCTCTCCATTCTTCTGTAGACCAGTCATTAACAGCTAGCAGCTAGCTGCTGCATCTCTGGTCCTCCGCTAATACTCCGCTCTTCAACTCAGGAATATTACCTGCCACTTTACTCCAAACTGCCTCGCTGAAATTAAATCCCTCAGACTCCTGCGTCATCCTTGATATGTGCACAGAGCAGCCCGACTCAACTTTGTTTATTCCAACCATGCCGTGCCCACAATACTGTCGGTGACGGTGCTGCGCCACACAGCTACGACGTCATCACAACAAAACACACGTACACTTGCAACCTTTTTTTTTTTTTTTCTCCTCCGTGCGCTCGCCACCTGAGAGCGCTCCTCTGCATTCTTTGATAACACTGCAACCTTCATGTTTCAAAATGCACGTTCACTCAACAATAAAGCACTGCCCATCCTGGATTTTATATTGTTTTGATATATTTTTTAAAGTTTATATTTTGAGAAATAAATATGTTGAATTGAAAAAATTAGATTTTATTATTAAACAAATTAACATTTATTACCACATAAACAAACGCAAAAGTACCGAAAAATGGGAATCGGTACCGTTGAGTACCGGTACCGATTCCCAGGTACCGGGTATCCGTACCGTATCGGTTCAAATGTGAAAGGTACCCATCCCTAATTATGATGATACATTTTTGTCCCATTTAGAGTAAAATTAGCGATAAAATAGGGCTACCACAGAATTGCTACCACAGTGCATTGTGGGTTTTGTCCAAAAATTTTGACACTTTCACATTGTTTTTTTTGTTTTTTTGTTCATGAAAGATAACTTTTGTCACCTAAAAATGTGGCAAAAAGCCCAAACTCTGGGGTTCAAAACAGTAAACCAATGGGTGATGTCATGGTGGCTATGTTCACTTTTATATAAAGTCGTATCACACGATCTTCCGCAACATAAAGGACTTTTCAGCAA